>NW_028197067.1:0-7500 GCF_037176805.1 Vigna unguiculata | reverse complement strand
TAGAACTTTTCCAGACATTTCTAATTCGTGATCTAATTCGAAAACATTTTGCTTCCAACATAGGAATTGCTAAGAGTAAAATTCGGCAAAAAGAACCGATTGTATGGGAAATACTTCAAGAAGTTATGCAGGGACATCCCGTATTGCTAAATAGAGCACCTACTCTGCATAGATTAGGTATACAGGCATTCCAACCCATTTTAGTAGAGGGGCGTGCTATTTGTTTGCATCCATTAGTTTGTAAGGGATTCAATGCAGACTTTGATGGCGATCAAATGGCTGTTCATGTGCCTTTATCCTTAGAAGCTCAAGCAGAAGCACGTTTACTTATGTTTTCTCATACAAACCTCTTGTCTCCAGCTATCGCGGATCCAATTTCTGTACCAACTCAAGATATGCTTATTGGACTTTACATATTAACGAATGGGAATCGTCGGGGTATTTCTTCAAATAGGTATAATCCACGTAATTGCAGAAATTTGAAAAATGAAAGAATTCCCCAAAAAAACTATAAGTATACGAAAAAAAAAGAACCTTTTTTTTGGAATTCCTATGATGCAATTGGAGCTTATCAACAGAAAAGAATAACCTTCGATAGTCCTTTGTGGCTCCGGTGGCGACTAGATCTACGCATTATTTCGTCAAGAGAAGTTCCTATCGAAGTTCACTATGAATCTTTAGGCACCTATCATGAAATTTATGGGCATTATCTAGTAGTAAGAAGTACAAAAAAACAAATTCGTTCTATTTACATTCGAACCAACGTAGGTCATATTTCTTTTTATCGAGAAATCGAAGAAGCTGTACAAGGTTTTTGCCGAGCCTATTCATATGGTATCTAATCATATAGATGGTTGTATCTAAGATAAACAAATTTATGATACTGGTGTAAATTCAAATCTTCATGATTTAACATTTAACAAGGATCTTAGTTTTTTAATTTCTCAATTTCTACACAAATTAAGATAAAGAAAAGGCAGTTTTTCAATCATTGACTCAAATCCATTGTTGAACTGAATGAATCCCACTGAGTGGAATAGGGAGGTACTTATGGCAGAACGGACCAATCTAATGTTTCACAATAAAGTGATAGGTGGAACTGCCATTAAACGACTTATTAGCAGATTAATAGATCACTTCGGAATGGCATATACATCACATATCCTGGATCAAGTCAAGACTCTGGGATTCCGCCAAGCTACGGCTACATCCATTTCATTAGGAATTGATGACCTTTTAACAATACCTTCGAAAGGATGGCTAGTCCGAGATGCTGAACACCAAAATTTGATTTTGGAAAAACAGCATCATTATGGAAATGTACATGCAGTAGAAAAATTACGCCAATCCATTGAGATATGGTATGCTACAAGTGAATATTTTCGACAAGAAATGAATCCTAATTTTAGAATGACCGATCCTTTTAATCCAGTCCATATAATGTCCTTTTCGGGAGCTAGAGGAAATGCATCTCAAGTACACCAATTAGTAGGTATGAGAGGATTAATGTCGGATCCACAAGGACAAATGATTGATTTACCTATTCAAAGCAATTTACGCGAAGGGCTATCTTTAACAGAATATATAATTTCTTGCTACGGAGCTCGTAAAGGGGTTGTAGATACTGCTGTACGAACATCAGATGCTGGATATCTTACACGTAGACTTGTTGAAGTGGTTCAACATATTGTTATACGTCGAACAGATTGTGGTACCATTCGAGGAATTTCAGTAAATACCCAGAATGAAACGATGCCGGAAAGTAGTTGGACACAAACATTAATTGGTCGTGTATTAGCAGACGATATATACAGAGGTTCACGATGCATTGCCATTAGAAATCAAGATATTGGAATTGGACTTTTCAATCGATTGAAAACCTTTCAAACACAACCAATATCTATACGAACTCCTTTTACCTGTAGGAATACATCTTGGATCTGTCGATTGTGTTATGGTCAAAGTCCTACTCAAGGTCACTTGGTGGAATTAGGAGAAGCTGTAGGTATTATTGCGGGCCAATCCATTGGAGAACCGGGCACTCAATTAACATTAAGAACTTTTCATACTGGCGGAGTATTCACAGGGGGGACTGCCGAACAGGTGCGAGCACCTTATAATGGAAAAATTAAATTCAATGAGGATTTGGTTCATCCTACACGTACACGTCACGGGCATCCTGCTTTTCTATGTTATATAGACTTGTATGTTAGTATTGAAAATGGTGACATTATACATAATGTGACTATTCCACCAAAAAGTTTTCTATTAGTTCAAAATAATCAATATGTAAAATCAGAACAAGTGATTGCCGA
This sequence comes from Vigna unguiculata, assembly GCF_037176805.1. Lineage (NCBI taxonomy): Eukaryota > Viridiplantae > Streptophyta > Magnoliopsida > Fabales > Fabaceae > Vigna > Vigna unguiculata. The sequence goes on along the minus strand of NW_028197067.1, from coordinate 5,185 downwards.
GATTCTCGCAGGAACATATACTTTTAATTTAAAAGAAAAAGTTCGAAAACATGTTTATTCTGACTTAGAAGGAGAAATGCATTGGAGTACGGATGTGTATCATGCATCAGAATTTAAATATAGTAATGTCCATATCTTACCAAAAACAAGTCATTTATGGATTTTATCAGGAAAATCAGACAGATCCGCTTCAGTCTCTTTTTCAACCCGAAAAGATCAAGATCAATTGAACATTCATTATCTTTCTACAGGAGAAAGAGATATTTGTAACCATTTAGCAAGTAATAATAAAGTAAGACATAATTTGTTTCGTTTCACTCCTTCTGAAAAAAAAGAAAGAAGGATTTCAGATTATTCAAAAAATAATCAAATCCTATGTAAAGATCATTGTCATTTTACACATCCTGCTATTTTTCACGATACTACGGATTTATTAGCAAAGAGGCGGAGAAATCGATTCATTATTCCATTTCAATTCCAATCGATTCAAGAACGAGACAAAGCACTAATGTTAGATTCCAGTATCTCGATTGAAATACCAATCCATGGTATTTTTCGTAGAAATAGTATTTTTGCTTATTTCGATGATCCTCAATACCGAACACAGAGCTCGGGTATTACTAAATATAGGACTATTGATATAAATTACATTTTTAAAAAAGAGGATTTTTTAATCGAGTATCCAGGAATTCAAGAATTTAAGACAAAATACCAAATTAAAGTAGATCAATTTTTTTTCATTCCCGAAGAAGTGTATATTTTACCAGAATTTTCTTCCATAATGGTACGGAACAATAGTATTATTGAAGTAGATACACCAATCACTGTAAATATAAGAAGTCAAGTAAGCGGGTTGGTTCGATTGGAGAAGAAAAAAAAAAAGATTCAATTAAAAATATTTTCCGGGAATATCTATTTTCCCGGAGAAATGGATAAGATATCCCGGCACAGTGCCATGTTGATACCACCGAGAACGGTAAAAAAAAATTCAAAAGGATCAAAAAAAAAAATGAAAAATTGGATCTATGCTCAATGGATCACAATTATGAAAAAAAAGTATTTTGTTTTGGTTCGACCGGTCATTTTATATGAAATAGAAGATAGGATCAATTTAATCCAATTTTTTTCCCAAGATATGTTACAAGAAAGAGATAATTTGGAACTTCAAATTATTCATTATATTCTTTCTGGAAATGGAAAATCAATTCGGGGAATTTCTAATTCTAATACAAGTATTCAATTAGTTCGGACTTGTTTAGTCTTAAATTGGGATCAAGACAAAAAATTGTCTTCTATCGAAAAAGGGCATGCTTCTTTTGTTGAACTAAGTATAAAAGGTTTGGTTAGATATTTCTTAAAAATGGACTTAGGAAAATCCCATATTTCATATATAAGAAAAAGGAAAGATCCGCTCGGTTCAAGATTTATCTTGGATAATGAGTCGGACTGGACCAACATCAATCCATTTTTTTTTATAGATCCGAGGGAAAAAGTTCAACAATCACTTAGTCAAAATCATGGAACTATTCATATGTTGTTGAATAGAAATGAGAAATGCCGATCTTTAATAATTTTGTCATCATCGAATTGTTTTCAAATACGATCATTCCACGATGGAAAATATTACAATGGGATAAAAGAAGAAATAAATCCAATTCAAAGAGATCCTCTGATTCCAATTCAAAATTCGTTAGGTCCTTTAGGAATAGCCCTTCAAGTTGCCCATTTTTATTTTTACCTTTTAATTACTAATAATCAGATCTCGATAAATAAAAACGGGCAACTTGACAAATTAAAAGAAACTTTTCAAGTATTAAAATATTATTTAATAGACGAAAACGAGATCATTTATAAATCTGATCTATCTAGTAACATCCTTTTAAATCCATTCTATTTGAATTGGCATTTTTTCCATCATAATTATTGTGAAAAAAAAACGTTTCCCATAATAAGTCTTGGTCAATTTATTTGCGAAAATGTATGTATAGTTCAAACGAAAAATGAACCACACCTTAAATCGGGTCAAATTCTAACTGTTCAAATGGATTCTGTAGGAATAAGATCGGCTAACCCTTATTTGGCGACTCCTGGAACAACTGTTCATGGTCATTATGGAGAAATACTTTCTGAAGGAGATATATTAGTTACATTTATATATCAAAAATCGAGATCAGGTGATATAACACAAGGTCTTCCAAAAGTAGAACAGGTATTGGAAGTTCGTTCGATTGATTCAATATCCATAAACCTAGAAAAGAGAGTGGATACTTGGAATGGGCGTATAACAAGAATTCTTGGCATTCCTTGGGGATTCTTCATTAGTGCTGAGCTAACTATAGCGCAAAGTCGTATTTCTTTGGTTAATCAAATTCAAAAAGTTTATCGATCCCAGGGAGTTCACATTCATAATAGACATATAGAAATTATTGTGCGTCAAATAACATCAAAAGTATTGGTTTCAGAAGATGGAATGTCTAATGTTTTTTTGCCTGGCGAACTAATTGGATTGTTGCGGGCCGAACGAGCTGGGCGTTCCTTAGAAGAGTCGATCTGCTATCGAGTTCTATTATTGGGGATAACAAAAACATCTTTGAATACTCAAAGTTTCATATCTGAAGCAAGTTTTCAAGAAACTGCTAGAGTTTTATCAAAAGCCGCTCTCCGGGGTCGCATAGATTGGTTGAAAGGTCTGAAAGAGAACGTTGTTTTAGGGGGAATGATGCCAGTTGGTACTGGATTCAAAAGAATAATATACCGTTCAAAGCAAAGGCAATATAACAAGATTACCCCGGAAACAAAAAAAAGAATTTATGTGATACATCAAAATAATCTAGGATTTAAGAATTCCTAAAATAATGATTCTTAAGGTCGTATTCATCTCCGGTCACTTTATTTTGTATATATTTTGTATAATAAAAGAAACATAATAAATAAACGAATCATATTCAATGAAATAGAAAAAATGGCCCGATCTTTTTTTTATCAACGGCAAATTTTCAGTAGAAGAGAAGGTTCCTTCGGAACACTTATTTTTTTCTATTTCAGTATACTGGGTCTCTTTCTTTCATTTCAAAAAATTGATCTAATTTCTATTTGGAAATGAAAGAAAAGTGTGGGGATAATTATAAATGACAAAAAGATATTGGAACATAATTTTGGAAGAGATGATGGAAGCTGGTGTTCATTTTGGCCACGGTACTAGAAAATGGAATCCTAAAATGTCACCTTATATTTCTGCAAAGCGTAAGGGTATTCATATTACAAATCTTATTAGAACTGCTCGGTTTTTATCAGAATCTTGTGATTTAGTTTTTGATGCAGCAAGTGGGGGAAAACAATTCTTAATTGTTGGTACAAAAAAAAAAGCAGCTGATTCAGTAGCGCGGGCTGCAATAAGAGCTCGGTGTCATTATGTTAATAAAAAATGGCTCGGCGGTATGTTAACGAATTGGTATACTACAAAAACACGACTTCAAAAGTTCAGGGACTTGAGAATGCAACAAAAGACGGGGAGATTTCATAGTTTTCCAAAAAAAGATGCCGCTATATTGAAGAGACAATTAGCTCAATTGGAAACATATCTTGGCGGCATTAAATATATGAAGGGCTTACCAGATATTGTAATAATCGTCGATCAACAAGAAGAATATACGGCTCTTCGAGAATGTATAACTTTGGAAATTCCAACAATTTGTTTAATTGATACAAATAGTGACCCGGACCTCGCTGATATTTCAATTCCAGCTAATGATGATGCTATAGCCTCAATTCGATTAATTCTTAACAAATTAGTTTTTGCAATTTGTGAGGGTCGGTCTAGATATATACGAAATTCTTGATTAATAATAAGATAAAAAATTCTTGAATTTGCTTCGAGGGGTTCATAGATTTATGGAATCGCTTACTATACTAGTAAGAAATTGCACAAAAATGAAAATAGAAAACAAACAAAAATTTTATGTAATTAGTATCGGTATTCAAAATCAAAAATGAAAGTAGACAAATCAAAAGGGAAAGGAGATGTTTGAATAAAAATAATTCCCTTTTTTCAACTTCTTTTTTTAGAGGACAGGACAATATGAATGTTTTATTATGCTCTATCAACACATTAAAAAGATTATACGATATATCTGCTGTGGAAGTAGGTCAACATTTCTATTGGCAAATAGGGGGTTTCCTAGTACATGCCCAAGTACTTATTACTTCTTGGGTTGTAATTGCTATCTTATTGGTTTCAGCCATTCTAGTTATTCGAAATCTGCAAACCATTCCCACTTTCGGTCAGAATTTATTTGAATATGTTCTTGAATTCATTCGAGACGTGAGCAAAACTCAGATTGGAGAAGAATATGGTCCGTGGGTTCCTTTTATTGGAACTTTGTTTCTATTTATTTTTGTTTCTAATTGGTCAGGGGCTCTTTTACCTTGGAAAATCATCCAATTACCTCATGGGGAGTTAGCTGCACCCACAAATGATATAAATACTACCGTTGCATTAGCTTTACTTACATCAGTTGCATATTTCTATGCGGGTCTTTCAAAAAAAGGATTAGCTTATTTTAGTAAATACATCCAACCAACTCCAATCCTTTTACCGATTAACATATTAGAAGATTTCACAAAACCCTTATCCCTTAGTTTTCGACTTTTCGGAAATATATTAGCTGAGAATTAGTAGTTGTTGTTCTTGTTTCTTTAGTACCTTTAGTAGTTCCTATACCTGTCATGTTCCTTGGATTATTCACAAGCGGTATTCAAGCTCTCATTTTTGCTACTTTAGCTGCGGCTTATATAGGTGAATCCATTGAAGGCCATCATTGACTAGTTTTCTCAAAAATAGTCTTTTTTGTTTAGCTTGCCACACATATATTGTGGCTCAATAGAATCTACAAAATAAACATCTATCTATAGATATATAGATAGATATAGATAGATCTATTCGATTAGTATATATTAGTTTGGATATTCAAAAAAAATGAATAGCTAGAATTAGAATTCTGTATGATATTTACGTTTACAATGTGTGATAAAAAGATACTATATAGAATGTTAGTAGATTCTCGTTTGATTCACATTTAATTCAACAATTGATCAAAAGATAATTAAAAACATTTAGATCACCCAATTTCCTATATTTCTTTGAAACATTAATGAAATCGAATGAATTTATTTAGATTGATTGTAT
>NW_028197066.1:20000-40815 GCF_037176805.1 Vigna unguiculata | reverse complement strand
GTCCATAAATAGATTCCCGAAAAAAAAGTGGGTATAGGATGTCCTGGTATCGAGATCTACGGAGTTCTAAATATGCTTGATATTGCTCCATTAAAAAAAAAAAAGTCTATTTGGTCAAACAAAGAATCAGAGATTCATTGGATTATCAAATGATACATAGTGCGATATGGTCAAAACAGAAAATTATAGGTATAAATATATACCTAGAGAAGTAAAACCCATTAACGGACTCTCTCTAATCGATTTTTTGCCTAATTTTTGTTCTAGGATAACGAGCTAATTAAGAATCCTTTATTTTTTTTTTACCTAATCGCTCTTTTGATTTTGGAAAAAATATCTTTATCAATATACTCTTTCTTTTACACATTTATCGCTACCCCAAAATACCAAAAGATAATGGAAAATAGCTATATAGTTAGGACTCATAACAAAAATAAACCATTCACCAGAAAAGCTTTTCCCACATCAAGCACTAACCTATTTTTAACGTACAATTAGATGGGGTAATGATCCAAATAAAAAATAAATGAAAGCTCGATGCTTTTTGTTTCCCTATTAGAATTAGAACCACCAAGTTCTATCCCTTTATTAATCAAACCCAACGGAATTTTTTTTGTTACGAGCCAAAAATTCAAACAAAAATTTGAGCTGGATCCTAAAAGAATGAAATATTTTTAGAATTCTTCATTGATACGACATGCTACTTTTTCCAGTCATTCCTTTCTGGATCAGTCGTGGTTTTACAAGCTCTACCGATAGTATCGACGAACCCATTGCTTCATAGAAATGCGTAAAAAATAGAGTCGCTCTTAAAAGCCGAGTACTCTACCATTGAGTTAGCAACCCCATTACAATTTAAAAAATAAGGTGGATATTTATACCCAATCGCAATCAAAAAAATAAAATTACAAAATTGAATTGTCTAAAAAACTAAAAAAAGATATACCACCTATTTAAATACTATGTTCTTGAAATACTATGTTAGAGTTATCCATTATTATTATATATATAAGACTATATATATATTGGTATATATAGATCTAATATTTTCGTATATATATTCGTGTTTACCTTTCAATTCACTTACTTATTCATTAACAAAGTTTTTCTTGTTTGTCTCGCAGAAAGAAAACCAATGAACCTACCATTTGATGAAGTAATAACGCCTATTTAACGTAAGTAAGGTGATCAATTTATTCACGATCGGATTATATTTATTTGATACAGTGTTGTCAATATTAGTATTGAAAAAAAAATACAATCGAATAAATACAATCGAATTAATAAGATTTTCAATCTTATTAATTCGATTATTAGTATTATGTTAGAATTACTTATAAGAAAAATTATTTAAATATATATATATCTTTTTTTATTCTAAAATGATATTCTAAACTAAAAAAACGTATAAAATTATAGAAATATAGAAATCAATAGGAAAATACAAATTTCATATAGAAATGGAACAACTTCCCTATTATGTGAAATTCACATCGAAAAAGGCAATAGCCAGTTTCCCTTATAAATTGTAATCACTTTTTTCGTAAAATATCGTCTACTTACTATGCTTCTATTCCAATACGAAAGATAGAAATCTGTTTAATAATTAAGTATCTTTGTATTCGGCTCAATCCTTCTTTTAGGAAAAGATTGTGCCGAGTTTAATTGCAATTAATCCAAAGTATCCATTGCTTCGAATTCAAATAGTATCCATTGCTTCGAATTCAAATTTGATCTCCTTCCATACTTCGCAAGCAGCAGCTAATTCAGGACTCCATTTGCTAGCCTCACGGATAATTTCATTACCTTCACGAGCAAGATCACGTCCTTCATTTCGAGCCTTCACACAGGCTTCAAGAGCTACTCGATTAGCTACAGCACCTGGTGCATTTCCCCAAGGGTGTCCTAAAGTTCCTCCGCCAAATTGAAGTACGGAATCATCTCCAAAGATTTCGGTCAGAGCAGGCATATGCCAAACGTGAATACCTCCCGAAGCAACAGGCAGAACACCTGGTAGAGAAACCCAATCCTGAGTGAAATAAATACCACGACTTCGATCTTTTTCAACAAAATCATCACGCAGTAAGTCAACAAAACCTAAAGTGATATCTCTTTCCCCTTCAAGTTTACCTACTACGGTACCGGAGTGAACATGATCTCCACCAGACAAACGTAATGCTTTAGCTAATACACGAAAGTGCATACCATGATTCTTTTGTCTGTCGATAACTGCATGCATTGCACGATGTATATGAAGAAGTAGACCATTATCTCGGCAATAATGAGCCAAGCTAGTATTTGCAGTGAATCCCCCTGTTAAATAATCATGCATTACGATAGGAACGCCTAATTCTCTGGCAAATACAGCTCTTTTCATCATTTCTTCGCATGTACCCGCAGTTGCATTCAAGTAATGCCCTTTGATTTCACCTGTTTCAGCCTGTGATTTAAAAATCGCTTCAGCACAAAATAAGAAACGGTCTCTCCAACGCATAAATGGTTGGGAATTCACATTTTCATCATCTTTGGTAAAATCAAGTCCCCCACGAAGACATTCATAAACAGCTCTACCATAATTCTTAGCGGATAACCCCAATTTAGGTTTAATAGTACATCCTAATAGGGGACGACCATACTTGTTCAATTTATCTCTCTCAACTTGGATGCCGTGAGGCGGACCTTGGAAAGTTTTAATATAAGCGGTTGGGATTCGCAAATCCTCCAGACGTAGAGCACGCAGTGCCTTGAACCCAAATACATTACCGACAATAGAAGTAAACATGTTAGTAACAGAACCTTCTTCAAAAAGGTCTAAAGGATAAGCTACGTAAGCAATATATTGATTTTCTTCCCCAGCAACAGGTTCGATGTGATAGCATCGTCCTTTGTAACGATCAAGACTGGTAAGCCCATCGGTCCACACAGTTGTCCATGTACCAGTAGAAGATTCGGCGGCTACCGCAGCACCTGCTTCTTCAGGTGGAACTCCAGGTTGAGGAGTTACTCGAAATGCTGCCAAGATATCAGTATCTTTGGTTTCATACTCAGGAGTATAATAATTCAATTTATAATCTTTAACACCAGCTTTGAACCCAACACTTGCTTTAGTCTCTGTTTGTGGTGACATAAATCCCTCCCTACAACTCTTGAATTAAGAATTCTTGAAACAATAAGGTCTACTCGATATGACTTAGGAGTTAATGAAATCTTTTACAAAAATCAACTACTATTATCAATTAATCCCAAAGGTTCGTTATGTTATTATTAAATTAAACGATGGTATTTGATTTGTCAAATACATCATTATTGTATACTCTTTTCTATGTATGGCGCAACCCAATCTTTTTTTTTTTTCAATTTGATCTTATTTTTTAATTTTGAAATCGAAAGATCTAATCTAAATAATAATAATAATTTATTCTTAATCTTGACAGTGATATATGTTGTCTATGTAAATCCTAGATGTAAAAATAGGCAGCTTTCTCCCCGGAAAATAAAAAAAGAGGTCAAAAAATAGGGAAACAGAGGGTAAGTCTAAAAAATTGTCTACTGAGGAAATACGAAAGCCAATGATAAAAAAAATGAATTCTAAATTAAGGTACAGGTTCGAATTCCATACAGAATATAGATGATATTTTCTAGAATGATAGAAAAAAAGAAAAGACTTTCGAAAGATTTTATCCAATTGAAATTTTCAAAATAACTGCAGTAAGCTTAAGAATTCAATAATTGAATTTGAATAAGTAAGTAAACAGTTAAAGAGGATTGATGGAATAGTACCAAAAAAATGGAGTACTAACTCCCATTTCTTATTTCTTTTTGAATTAACCGATCAACTTGCTTTCTTATCGAACATTTCTTTTTGATTTAAAAACTTTTTCGGAAAAAAAAATTGGCTTTTGATATGCGAATAAATCCTCCTACTTCCGGTCCTGAAGTTTCTTCGATTGAAAAAAAAAATCTGGGACATATTGACCAAATAATTGGTCCGGTACTAGATGTAGCCTTTCCCCCGGGGAAGATGCCTAATATTTACAATGCTCTGGTAGTTAAGGGTCGAGATACTGTTGGTCAACAAATTAATGTGACTTGTGAAGTACAACAATTATTAGGAAATAATCGAGTTAGGGCTGTAGCTATGAGTGCTACAGATGGTCTAATGAGAGGAATGCAAGTTATTGACACAGGAACTCCCCTAAGTGTTCCAGTAGGCGGAGCAACTCTAGGACGAATTTTCAACGTGCTTGGAGAGCCGATTGATAATTTAGGTCCTGTAGATACTCGTACAACATCTCCCATTCATAGATCTGCGCCTACCTTTATACAATTAGATACAAAATTATCTATTTTTGAAACAGGAATAAAAGTAGTAGATCTTTTAGCTCCTTATCGTCGTGGAGGAAAAATAGGACTTTTCGGTGGAGCTGGAGTGGGTAAAACAGTACTTATTATGGAATTGATCAATAACATTGCCAAAGCTCATGGAGGTGTATCTGTATTTGGCGGAGTAGGTGAGCGTACTCGCGAGGGAAATGATCTTTATATGGAAATGAAAGAATCTGGAGTAATTAATGAACAAAATATTGCAGAATCCAAAGTAGCTTTAGTATATGGTCAAATGAATGAACCACCCGGAGCTCGTATGAGAGTTGGTTTAACTGCCCTAACTATGGCGGAATATTTTCGAGATGTCAATGAGCAAGATGTACTTCTATTTATCGACAATATCTTCCGCTTCGTTCAAGCAGGATCTGAAGTATCTGCCTTATTGGGTCGAATGCCCTCTGCTGTGGGTTATCAACCCACTCTTAGTACTGAAATGGGTTCTTTACAAGAAAGAATCACTTCTACCAAAGAAGGGTCCATAACTTCTATTCAAGCAGTTTATGTACCTGCCGACGATTTAACTGACCCTGCTCCTGCTACGACATTTGCACATTTAGATGCTACTACTGTACTATCAAGAGGATTAGCCGCCAAAGGTATCTATCCAGCAGTAGATCCTTTAGATTCAACCTCAACTATGCTCCAACCTCGAATCGTTGGTGAAGAACATTATGAGACTGCGCAACGAGTTAAACAAACTTTACAACGTTACAAAGAACTTCAAGACATTATAGCTATCCTTGGCTTGGACGAATTATCCGAAGAAGATCGCTTAACCGTAGCAAGAGCACGAAAAATTGAGCGTTTCTTATCACAACCTTTTTTCGTAGCAGAAGTTTTTACCGGTTCGGCTGGAAAATATGTTGGTCTAGTAGAAACAATTAGAGGGTTTAATTTGATTCTTTCTGGAGAATTAGACGGTCTTCCTGAACAAGCCTTTTATTTGGTAGGTAATATCGATGAAGCTACTGCGAAGGCTACGAACTTAGAAACGGAGAGCAATTTGAAGAAATGACTTTAAATCTTTGTGTATTGACCCCCAATCGAATTGTTTGGGATTCAGAAGTGAAGGAAATCATTTTACCTACTAATAGCGGACAAATTGGAGTATTACCTAATCATGCGCCTATTGCCTCAGCTGTCGATATAGGTATTTTGAGAATACGTCTTAAAGACCAATGGTTAACAATGGCTCTGATGGGGGGGTTTGCTAGAATAAATAATAATGAGATAACTGTTTTAGTAAATGATGCGGAAAAGGGTAGTGACATTGATCCACAAGAAGCACAGCAAACTCTTGAAATAGCAGAAACTAATTTGAATAAGGCTGAAGGCAAGAGACAAACAATTGAGGCAAATCTAGCTCTTAGACGAGCTAGAACACGAGTAGAGGCTATCAATGTTATTTCATAACAAGTTGAAATTGATGCGTCCCAATATCCGAAAACAATAAAAAGAAAAAAGAAACAGTCAGAAGAAAAAAGTAAGTAGAAAAGCTTATTAGATACCACAGTCAAAGGTATCTAATAAGTTATAACTATACCTTACCTACTATTGGATTTGAACCAATGACTCCCGCCGTATGAAAGCAATACTCTAACCACTGAGTTAAGTAGGTAATTTAGGACTCCTCCTCAAAAAAAAAAAAAGAAGAGTACCCATCTATCAGATTAATTGATTATAAATGTAAAATTACTGATAAGCAATACCAACCCCCGTTCAAGGGATTCGATCATGTAATATTCATCTTGACAAGCAATTATCTTCATACTATGATAAAATATGTATCAAAAACACAAGGGCTGTAGCTCAGTTAGGTAGAGCACCTCGTTTACACGAGCGCCAATGCTTTTTTTCAGAGGAGTTCATCTTGTAATTAAAAAAGTTTATCTTATAGTAAGAAATCGGTGTCTTACTCCATTTTAAGGAACAAAACAAGAGAACACTAGCCTGACAAAGGGTTTAGCCATAAAATCGAATCCATAATTGATTTGAGATATTGATAAGGTGAATACCCATTTCTCGTCAATGCTAAACATAAAGGGTATAGGGACCTAAAAAAGATTATCTTTTCTTCCTATTTTATGAACTTTAAGGTGTATGAAGTGTCATTTCTTATCTTCTATTTTAATTTTAGTAGGTGGATAAAGAGTCCATTTAACTTAAGTTGATCTAGGCCAGAAGCAGACCTACGTCAAGATAATCCTTCTTTGAAACACTTTGGTAGTGCTCTTTGATTGTTATACAAATAAAAAAGAAGAGCATAGGGAATCATCTCTTTATTCTTTACTGTAAAAAAAAAAAAAGATGGTGGACTAACTAATATTTTTATCAGTTAATGAAAAAGCTCAATGCAAAAAAAAATGCATGTTGGGTTTTGAAAACAATTTAAATCATTTAGATAATAATTAGTTTGATCTGTTTTACCGAGAAGGTCTACGGTTCGAGTCCGTATAGCCCTAATATTCCTACAGATACTAATAATATTAATACTATTTTGGATCGAATAGATCTCATTACTAAGACTATTACTAAAAAAAAAACAATTTGTAACTTTCTATTCGAACATATTCATATTCGATAGAATAATATTAATATTAGTATATTCAGCTAGTCTAAAAAAATGGAGACTTTAGACTAAAAATGAAAATGAATTTGGTATATTTTCTACATTCAGAGGAGTACTTTTATGTTTCTTCTTTACGAATATGATATTTTTTGGGCATTTCTAATAATATCAAGTTTGATTCCTATTTTGGCATTTCTAATTTCTGGAATTTTAGCCCCCATTAGCAAGGGACCGGAAAAACTTTCTAGTTATGAATCCGGAATAGAACCAATAGGCGATGCTTGGTTACAATTTCGAATCCGTTATTATATGTTTGCTCTCATTTTTGTTGTTTTTGATGTTGAAACGGTTTTTCTTTATCCATGGGCAATGAGTTTCGATGTATTAGGGGTATCCGTATTTTTAGAAGCTTTCTTATTCGTGCTTATCCTAATTGTTGGTTCAGTTTATGCATGGCGAAAGGGGGCATTAGAATGGTCTTAATTCTTGACTATTTAGACAATTAGAAAAAAAAATATTGAGACAATTATGAATTCCATTGAGTTTCCCTTACTTGATCAAACAACCCAAAATTCAGTTATTTCAACGACATTAAATGATTTTTCAAATTGGTCAAGATTATCCAGTTTATGGCCGCTTCTTTATGGTACGAGTTGTTGCTTCATTGAATTTGCTTCATTAATAGGATCACGATTCGATTTTGATCGTTATGGACTAGTACCACGATCGAGTCCTAGGCAGGCGGACCTAATTTTAACAGCGGGCACTGTAACTATGAAAATGGCCCCTTCTTTAGTTCGATTATATGAACAAATGCCCGAACCTAAATATGTTATTGCTATGGGAGCCTGTACAATTACGGGGGGGATGTTTAGTACCGATTCTTATAGTACTGTTCGAGGCGTAGATAAGCTAATTCCTGTAGATGTATATTTGCCGGGCTGTCCACCTAAACCGGAGGCCATTATAGATGCTATAACAAAACTTCGTAAGAAAATATCTCGAGAAATATATGAAGATCCAATGAGTTTTCAACGAGAGAATAGATGTTTTACTACCAACCATAAGTTTCATGTTGGATACAGTACTTATACTGACAATTATGGTCAAGAATTTTTCTATCAACCGCCATCTACTTCAGAGATATCGTCTGACACATTTTTTTAAAGTACAATAATAAAAAGCAATTCCTTTTTTAAAAATTTCATCGTATTTTAAAAATTTCATCGTAATAGAAAATACTAATACCAAACTCATAAAAAAAATTTAGGAGAAGCAAAAAATGCAAGGTCGTTTGTCTTCTTGGCTAGTCAAACATGGACTAATTCATAGATCCTTGGGTTTCGATTACCTAGGAATAGAGACTTTACAAATAAAGCCCGAGGATTGGCATTCCATTGCTGTCATTTTATATGTATATGGTTACAATTATCTACGTTCTCAATGTGCCTATGATGTAGCACCCGGAGGACTCTTAGCTAGTGTATATCATTTTACAAGAATAGAGTATGGTATAAATCAACCCGAAGAGGTATGCATAAAAATATTTGTATCAAGAAAAAATCCCAGAATTCCTTCGATTTTTTGGGTTTGGAAAAGTGCGGATTTTCAAGAAAAGGAATCTTATGATATGTTGGGAATCTCTTATGATAGTCATCCGCGTCTAAGACGTATTTTAATGCCCGAAAATTGGATAGGATGGCCTTTGCGTAAAGATTATATTGCTCCAAATTTTTATGAAATACAAGATGCTCACTAAATGATAAAAATAATAAACTAATCCAAACTTCTGCAACCCCAGTCAAAGAATATAAGTACATTCTGTTATAGATCAGACAAAATAATTGATTGACATTAAATCAGGCAGAGTAATGGAAGTTGCATTCAGATATTATTATGTGAGAAATCACAAAATTCAGAAATAATAGAATGAATAATTATAGGGTTTAAAATAGGATGGATAGGAGTTTCTTAAGATTCTAAAACAAAAACAATACTGAGTTCTTATCAGCCAAGCCAATAAAAGAAATAGGATGAACTGCAAAAATTCTTTATCTTTATAATAAACTAATTCTTTATCTTTATAATAAACTATATAACGTGCACATCACCATCAATTATACGGCCACGAAAAAAAAAACACAAAGAAAAGGGCTCGATTCTATTTTGGTAATCCTTCTCAGATGAATTCTTAATATTCTCACTCCACCCCAGAACTTCGACTTTTAGGTCTTTTAACCAACTAATTAAACCACTCGAATATTATGGAAATAGAAACCTTTTTTTGTATCGCAGAAAAAAAAGGAAAAAAATAGATAAAGAATTCATTATCTATATATCTATATCTATATATATATAGATACTATAGATAAGCGAATATACCTAATAAAAAATTGCATCTATTCTTTAATCATCTAGGAAAAGTATATCTACAGATACCTAAATAGATCAAAGAAATATGTTATGTATCAGAATCTAGAAGAACACAAATTTGTATGAGTATCTATCCCCCATATTCATTAAAATGAATATGGGGGATAGATACTCATACAAATGAATCTTGTGTCAGGAACCAGATTTGAACTGGTGACACGAGGATTTTCAGTCCTCTGCTCTACCAACTGAGCTATCCCGACCATTCTTGAAGCTTAATACTTTGATTTTAAAAGATTTTTAAAATCTATGTTAATGAATCTATATCAACTAAGTAAAAAAAAAGTTTGTAAGTGAGTTTCCGCAGTAATAATTATTTTTTATTGTTAATCGTTAATTACGCATATGAAAATTCCTTGCTAAAAAATAAGATATTAATTTATACATTTCTGATTAAAAAAAATTCTATGTGTTTCACATATATATTTATATCTATTCCAAAACTCGTCCCTTGTCATTATGATAGATAAGAAAATTATGATAGATAGGAAATTGATGAAAATAAAAATTCCAATTTCGTTGGGAAATAATAAATCGAATAAAACACATAAATAAGGACTTCAAGATAGAGAGGATATAGGAAAAAAATTAGAAAATGAAAAAGTATTTTTGGGGATAGAGGGACTTGAACCCTCATGATTTCTTAAGTCGACGGATTTTCCTCTTACTTTCAATTTCATTGTTGTCGGTATTGACATGTAGAATAGGACTCTATCTTTATTCTCATCTGATTTATCAGTTCTTCAAGGGTTTTAGCCGATTATGATGAAGTGAATAATTTCATCAATAAATATTCCATCTTTTCTTCAACTTCGAATTGATTTGATTCACATTTTTCATTTGTGAATATTTTTATCACAAATAGATCTTCAATAATAAAATAAAAAGTAACAAATTGAAAGAGTATTTCAGTATATATATATGTTTCTAAATGTTTATCTTTGATCCATTCCTGTAATTTTGGTGAAAGGATTCTTTTACTAATGCAATAAAAAAAGTCGTCAATTTCGTTTGTTAGAACAGCTTCCATAGAGTCTCTGCACCTATCCCTTTTTTATTATCACTTTCTGAATTTTTATTTGTTTTCAGAAAACAGGATTTGGCTCAGGATTGCCCATTGTGAATTCCAGGGTTTCTCTGAATTTGAAAATTATTACTTGGTAAGTTTCCATACCAAAACTCAATCCAATTAAGTCCGTAGCGTCTACCAATTTCGCCATATCCCCATCTTTTTTTTTATTTGAATCTGATTATAATAGAATGCTTTTTTTTTCATTTCTATTATGAGAATTATGCGGGAACTTTTGAATTCATTAAATACATATTATTTTATTAAATATTAAAAACCCCTTTCTCCAATTTTATAGATTTTATTTCATCTATATTGGATACCTTTATTTGTTTGAATCAGAACTAATTCTAATATCTATATATTAACAATTCAATATACACAGATATAGACCACATATCTACTTATCTTCTATGTACCTACTTATCTTCTTTTTTCATACAATTTAGAATACTCGAATGGTCGATTCTTTTTTTTTTTTTGTTTTTGCTTAAAAAAAAAAAGAAAATAAACAATCCATTTATTCATATACAATTTATATAACTAAAACGAATCTAGTGGCTAAAAAAAACCATTCTTTTAATTGAATATAATATAGAATTAGACATTTACTTAGAAATATGGAATTCCTTAATAAATATTTACTAAAATTTATATTTATTCAAATTTACTTTAAGTACTAATAAATAATCTTTTTGAAAGAAATCAATTTAATAATATATATCTAGAATAGTAGATCGAAATAAATTATATTAAATAAATTATATTAATATAATATTAATTATTATCTTGCACTTTATGTTATCAGATAAAATAAATAATAGAAATAATAAAAATTGGGTTTGATTTTCTATATTTTCTTTCTCTATTTTTGATGTTTGTATTAATTTGAATTTTGTTATAAATAACTAAAAATTGATAACTAAGATCCCATTCAATTCTTCTGCATATGTATATTTCGTTTACATTAGCCGGTTTAGCTCAGAGGTTAGAGCATCGCATTTGTAATGCGATGGTCATCGGTTCGAATCCGATAACCGGCTTTTCTCTATTTGTTTTTTACATAATTGATAATATCTTTTTTAGAAATAAAAAATTGGGAGAGTTCGATCTCTGCGGAAGAAATCAAGAAATTAACCTACTTTTTTGTATTCTTTTATATACAATAAATTCGGATATTGATAAAATTCATCTAATTCTTCTTTGTACTATAAAACTTTAGTAGATTTCGCTTCATTTAGAATTCTATAATATTTTTCATTTCGTTTAGTTTTCATTTCGATTTATAAGATTTTTCATTTTAAAAAAGGAGTTTTTATGTCACGTTACAGAGGACCTCGTTTCAAAAAAATACGTCGTCTAGGATATTTACCAGGACTTACTAGTAAAAGGCCAACAGTCAAAAACGAATTTCGAAATCAATTGCGCTTCAGTAAAAAATCTCAATATCGTATTCGTTTAGAAGAAAAACAAAAATTGCGTTTTCATTATGGTCTTACAGAACGACAATTGCTTAAATACGTTCGTATCTCCGGAAAAGCTAAAGGATCAACTGGTCAGGTTTTATTACAACTACTTGAAATGCGCTTGGATAACATACTTTTTCGATTGGGTATGGCTGCGACTATTCCTCAAGCCCGCCAATTTATAAACCATAGACATGTTTTAGTTAATGGTCGTATAGTGGATATACCAAGTTATCGTTGTAAACCTCAAGATATTATTACAGCAAAGGATGAACAAAAATCTAAAACTCTTATTCAAAATTATTTTGATTCAGCCCCCCATGAGAAATTGCCAAATCATTTGACTGTTCACCCTTTCCAATATAAAGGTTTAATTAATCAAATAATAGATAATAAATGGGTTGGTTTGAAAATAAATGAATTACTGGTTGTAGAATATTATTCTCGTCAAACTTAAACTTAACTAAAATAACAAGAGTTTTTTTTACAAGGATTTTCTGCTATTCATATATCATAGACATGGATATGCGAAAATTTTTATTCCTTGCCCACCCGTTATCCACTATTTTTTGTATTACCGAAAAATGAGGAATATAAAGTTGTCCATATCAACAAACAAATTTGAAATATGAAATAATGGTATGCATTGGGATGAGTAATATTGATGAATTTGGTAAAGATTCGGAAAGAGAGGGATTCGAACCCCCGGTAAACAAAAAGCCTACATAGCAGTTCCAATGCTACGCCTTGAACCACTCGGCCATCTCTCCTATATAATGATGCCCAGAAACCGGTTGAATGTTGAATAGTGAATCAATCCTATTTTTCATAAATGCATAAAACCTATTCAAACTATAAAAATACAAAGTAAAATTAAAAAAAAACCTCCTACAAGGTCTTAGGATAAACAAATTTGATTGATGAGTTCATTTTTACGTTATTTCGCACTGTATTATAATTATACAATTCCTTTATTTGTGGGATTGATTTCTCACACCATGATTAATTAAATTATAGAATGGATTTCTACCTATGCCTAGATCTCGGATAAATGAAAATTTTATAGATAAGACCTTTTCAATTGTAGCCAATATCTTATTACGAATAATTCCGACAACTTCAGGAGAAAAAAGGGCATTCACTTATTACAGAGATGGTGTGATTTGATTCCATTTTTTTTGACCGATTTCGGTCAAAAAAAAATGGAATGGAAAAACCCCACGCGTGTTGAAGGTGAAATTTGTAAATAAAAGGATTAATTCCTTCTGTCGTGTATC
This sequence comes from Vigna unguiculata, assembly GCF_037176805.1. NCBI lineage: Eukaryota > Viridiplantae > Streptophyta > Magnoliopsida > Fabales > Fabaceae > Vigna > Vigna unguiculata. Next base: position 27,615 of record NW_028197066.1, on the reverse strand, counting down.
CTCGATTAATGAAGCCTTATATGCTTGAATTTTAGGTTTCTAGTATTAAGCGAAAGGTTATACCTATACTTATGGGGTTAGGTCAACCCCAAATTACTAGTACTGATAGGCAACATTGGGAAAGAAGCACTACGCTTGGGAATCAAGGACACGAAAACTTTGTATCTATCTATATCCATGGCTTATCGAGATTGGGACTAACAGGAATGGTTGGGACAATAAATATCCATCTCGTTCATATTTTGGATACCCATAGAACCATCGAAGATTATTGAGGTGACTAATTCCAGGAAATTAAGCAGCGTAGAGGACAAAGAAATTGTTGAAGTTCTTATTTTTTTTTATCAAGTACCTACATACTTAATGTTAAGAAATAATTTTTGACAGGAAGGTTGGCTAGAGATTTATTGTAAAAACACTAGCTCTGTTCAGTTGAGAATGAGAATACTGGAATATTTTTTGATTTGATGGATTTTTCTCATTACACACATAAGGGGGGAGCCGTATGAGATGAAAATCTCACGTACAGTTCTGGAGCGGAGATTCTTTGAACCGAATGACGACCGTAACGGATGTCAGCTCAATCTGAAGGAAATTATGCAGAAGCTTTACAGAATTATTATGAGGCTATGCGACTGGAAATTGATCCCTATGATCGAAGTTATATACTTTATAACATAGGCCTTATTCACACAAGTAACGGAGAACATACTAAAGCTTTGGAATATTATTTTCGGGCGCTCGAACGAAACCCATTTTTACCCCAAGCTTTTAATAATATGGCCGTGATCTGTCATTACGTGCGACTATCTCCACTATAGAAAGAAAAAAGAAAAGAACAAGCAAATCCACAAATTTTAATATAAGAAATATAGAAATATAAATAATTATAAATAAGAAAGGCTTTCTACATATATATATCGTTCAAAACAACGATTTTTATCAGCTGTAGCAAAGAAACTTCATAGAAGTAAAAATATGAAGAAATCGATATGTCTAGATACCCTCTTTTTCTATGGATAAAAGATCTAATTGATAAAGGAAGCATCGTAAGGATCAATTAACACGGTTTTCAATCGATATAATAAAAACTGCTTCCTTATCTCATGATAAATAAAGAAGTCAGGAATCCACTTATGTAATAAAAAGGATCCCCTGGTATTTTGAGCAGCGGTGTAGTATCAAATCCCAAAGATAGAAAGTATTTTCTCTTTACTTATAAGAACTTATAAGATAAGAAAGAAAAAACTTTTACCAAGATTCTATAGAAATGAATCTATCATATATTTTTGTATATGATATATAAAATCGAGATAGTTACCTTTCAGAAAATTAGAATTAGGGCGTTAATGCCAATGCTTGATTCCCTTTTCTGAAGGTAGGAGAAAAGATAAAACTAAAAAAAAAGATGAAATTCTTTGAAATTCTTTATTTATTAGTAAAAATGAAAGTTTGAAACTCATATTAATAATTTCTTTTTTTCTTTTAGTTAACTTCAAGATAATAGAACAAAAAAAGAATTGACTACTGAGCCGTATGAGTCAGGAAATTCTCAAGTACGGTTCTAAGGAAAGGAATTGACTCACCTATTTCGACCGAGGAGAACAGGCCATTCGGCAGGGAGACTCAGAAGTTGCGGAGTCTTGGTTTAATCAAGCCGCTGAATATTGGAAACAAGCTATAGCTCTCACCCCCGGTAATTATATTGCAGCACAGAATTGGTTGAAGATCACAGGGCGTTTTGAATAAGAACACTCTGTTTCTTTTTTTTCTTATATATTTATCTATCTATATAAAGATATAGATAGATAAATATATATTGTTATAAATTCTTGTTTCTTGTCCCTATCAAATTCAAAAATCATTTCTATAGGAACGACCAATCACATAATTTAAATATATCCCTTCTAATTTTGTTCGATTTTGTCTAGTATTTCATAGAAATAAACGAGATGTGGATACAGTAGATAATTTTCTCCTTTTTTCTGTTATTTAAACTAATATTCAATCAAATTAAGAAAAGAGACCTTCAAAAAAAGAAATAAAATATAGGTATATTGCCTAATAATGAATGCTAATGCCTGCTCAATTTGAAATAGAGTACATACTTATACTTTATCTAAAAAAAAAAATAAAATCTAAGGAATAGAATTAGAATAAAATCTGAATACATTTGATTAGGCTGCACGAAAAATTATTGAACTTCCATTCAGAGTTCCCAAAAAGGTCTTAGAAGATTAAAATAGGTCCGTTGAGCGCCTCACTCTTATGTCATAATAGATTCGAACACTTGCCCCGAATTGACTTCGAGATCATAATTGTTCTAGTGAAAAACTAAAGAAATGAAATTTACTAAGATATCCAATACATGAGAGATAGGAGAGAACAAAACTCAATAGAAACATCTCTAATAAGTTCACTAATTCTGTTTTATGTTGGCAGGTCTCTTTGTATGTGTTGTCTGGAAAGAGGAGGACTCAATGATTATTCGTTCACCGGAACCAGAAGTTAAAATTTTGGTAGATAGGGATCCTATAAAAACTTCTTTTGAGGAATGGGCAAAACCTGGTCATTTCTCAAGAACAATAGCTAAGGGACCAGATACTACTACTTGGATCTGGAACCTACATGCTGACGCTCATGATTTTGATAGCCATACTAATGATTTAGAGGAGATTTCCCGAAAAGTTTTTAGTGCGCATTTTGGCCAACTCTCTATCATCTTTCTTTGGCTGAGTGGCATGTATTTTCATGGTGCTCGTTTTTCCAATTATGAGGCATGGTTAAGTGATCCTACTCACATTAGGCCTAGTGCTCAGGTGGTTTGGCCAATAGTGGGTCAAGAAATATTGAATGGTGATGTAGGGGGGGGGTTCCGAGGAATACAAATAACCTCTGGTTTTTTTCAGATTTGGAGAGCATCTGGAATAACTAATGAATTACAACTCTATTGTACTGCAATTGGTGCATTGGTCTTTGCAGCCTTAATGCTTTTTGCTGGTTGGTTTCATTATCACAAAGCTGCTCCAAAATTGGCTTGGTTCCAAGATGTAGAATCTATGTTGAATCACCATTTGACAGGGCTCCTAGGGTTGGGGTCTCTTTCTTGGGCAGGACATCAAATACATGTATCTTTACCGATTAACCAATTTCTAAATGCTGCAGTAGATCCCAAAGAGATACCACTTCCTCATGAATTTATCCTAAATCGGGATCTTTTGGCTCAACTTTATCCGAGTTTTTCCGAGGGAGCAACCCCATTTTTTACCTTGAATTGGTCAAAATACGGAGAATTTCTTACTTTTCGTGGAGGATTAGATCCAGTAACTGGAGGTTTATGGCTGACCGATATTATACACCATCATTTAGCTATTGCAATTCTTTTCTTGATAGCGGGTCACATGTATAGGACCAACTGGGGTATTGGTCACAATATAAAAGACATTTTAGAGGCACATAAAGGTCCATTTACAGGCCAGGGTCATAAAGGTATATATGAGATTCTAACAACGTCATGGCATGCTCAATTATCTATTAATCTAGCTATGTTAGGCTCTTTGACCATTGTTGTAGCTCACCATATGTATTCTATGCCTCCTTATCCATACCTAGCTACTGACTATGGTACACAACTGTCATTGTTTACACATCACATGTGGATTGGTGGATTTCTCATAGTCGGTGCTGCTGCGCATGCAGCGATTTTTATGGTAAGAGATTATGATCCGACTATTCGATACAACGATCTATTAGATCGTGTCCTTAGACATCGTGATTCAATCATATCACATCTTAACTGGGTATGTATCTTTTTAGGTTTTCACAGTTTTGGTTTGTATATTCATAATGATACCATGAGCGCATTAGGGCGCCCTCAAGATATGTTTTCAGATACTGCTATACAATTACAGCCGATCTTTGCTCAATGGATACAAAATACCCACGCTTTAGCACCTGGCACAACAGCCCCAGGTGCAGCAACAAGTACCAGTTTGACTTGGGGAGGTGAAAATTTAGTAGCAGTGGGCGGTAAAGTTGCTTTGTTACCTATTCCTTTAGGAACTGCGGATTTTTTGGTCCATCATATTCATGCATTTACAATTCATGTAACAGTATTGATACTCTTAAAGGGTGTTCTATTTGCTCGTAGTTCACGATTGATACCGGATAAAGCAAATCTAGGTTTTCGTTTCCCTTGTGATGGACCTGGAAGAGGGGGGACATGCCAAGTATCCGCTTGGGATCATGTCTTCTTAGGACTATTTTGGATGTACAATTCAATTTCCGTAGTTATATTCCATTTCAGTTGGAAAATGCAGTCAGATGTTTGGGGTAGTATAAGTGATCAAGGGATAGTAACTCATATCACAGGAGGAAATTTTGCGCAGAGTTCCATTACCATTAATGGGTGGCTTCGTGATTTCTTATGGGCGCAGGCATCCCAGGTAATTCAGTCTTATGGTTCTTCATTATCTGCATATGGTCTTTTTTTCTTGGGTGCACATTTTGTATGGGCTTTTAGTTTAATGTTTCTATTCAGCGGGCGTGGTTATTGGCAAGAACTTATTGAATCCATTGTTTGGGCTCATAATAAATTAAAAGTTGCTCCTGCTACTCAGCCCAGAGCCTTGAGCATTGTACAAGGACGTGCTGTAGGAGTAACACATTACCTTCTAGGTGGAATTGCCACAACATGGGCATTCTTCTTAGCAAGAATTATTGCAGTAGGATAATAGCTAGGAGGATTTGAAAATCATTATGGCATTAAGATTTCCAAGCTTTAGTCAAGGCTTAGCTCAAGACCCCACTACTCGTCGTATTTGGTTTGGTATTGCTACCGCACATGACTTCGAAAGTCATGATGATATTACTGAGGAACGTCTTTATCAGAATATTTTTGCTTCTCATTTCGGGCAATTAGCAATCATTTTTCTGTGGACTTCCGGGAATCTCTTTCATGTAGCTTGGCAAGGTAATTTTGAGACATGGGTACAGGATCCTTTACATGTAAGACCTATTGCTCATGCAATTTGGGATCCTCATTTTGGTCAACCAGCTGTAGAAGCTTTTACTCGAGGGGGTGCTCTAGGTCCTGTTAATATAGCCTATTCTGGTGTTTATCAGTGGTGGTATACAATCGGTTTACGTACTAATGGGGATCTTTATACTGGAGCTATTTTTCTATTAATACTTTCTATTATATCTTTAATAGCAGGTTGGTTACACCTACAACCAAAATGGAAACCGAGTGTTTCGTGGTTTAAAAATGCCGAATCCCGCCTCAATCATCATTTGTCAGGACTATTCGGAGTAAGTTCCTTGGCTTGGACAGGGCATTTAGTTCATGTTGCTATTCCGGGGTCCAGGGGGGAATCCGTTCGATGGAACAATTTATTAGATATCTTGCCGCACCCCGAGGGATTAGGTCCATTTTTTACAGGTCAGTGGAATCTTTATGCTCAAAACCCAGATTCCAATAATCATATATTTGGTACCCCTCAAGGAGCAGGAACTGCTATTCTAACACTTCTCGGAGGATTTCATCCGCAAACTCAAAGTTTATGGTTAACTGATATTGCACACCATCATTTGGCTATTGCGTTTATTTTTCTAGTTGCTGGCCATATGTATAGAACTAATTTCGGGATTGGTCACAGTATTAAAGATCTTTTAGAAGCACATACTCCTCCGGGGGGTAGATTGGGGCGTGGGCATAAGGGTCTTTATGATACAATCAATAATTCAATTCATTTTCAATTAGGTCTTGCTCTAGCCTCTTTAGGGGTTATTACTTCCTTGGTAGCACAACACATGTACTCTTTACCTGCTTATGCGTTTATAGCGCAAGACTTTACTACTCAAGCTGCCTTATATACTCATCATCAATATATAGCAGGCTTCATTATGACAGGGGCTTTTGCTCATGGAGCTATCTTTTTTATTAGAGATTATAATCCAGAGCAGAATCAAGATAATGTCTTGGCAAGAATGTTAGACCATAAAGAAGCTATCATATCCCACTTAAGTTGGGCTAGCCTCTTTCTGGGGTTCCATACTCTGGGACTTTATGTCCATAACGATGTCATGCTTGCTTTTGGTACTCCGGAGAAACAAATTTTGATTGAACCTATATTTGCCCAATGGATACAATCTGCTCATGGTAAAACTTCCTATGGGTTCGATATACTTTTATCTTCAACGAACAGTCCGGCGTTCAATGCGGGACGAAGCATATGGTTGCCTGGTTGGTTAAACGCTGTAAATGAGAATAGTAATTCTCTATTCTTAACAATAGGGCCTGGAGACTTCTTGGTTCATCATGCTATTGCTCTTGGTTTACATACAACTACTTTGATTTTAGTAAAAGGTGCTTTGGATGCGCGTGGTTCTAAGTTAATGCCTGATAAAAAAGATTTTGGTTATAGTTTTCCTTGTGATGGCCCGGGACGAGGCGGAACTTGTGATATTTCCGCTTGGGACGCATTTTATTTGGCAGTTTTCTGGATGTTAAATACCATTGGATGGGTTACTTTTTATTGGCATTGGAAACACATTACACTATGGCAGGGTAATATTTCACAGTTTAATGAATCTTCTACCTATTTGATGGGATGGTTAAGAGATTATCTATGGTTGAACTCTTCACAACTTATCAATGGATATAACCCTTTTGGTATGAATAGTTTATCAGTCTGGGCATGGATGTTCTTGTTTGGACATCTTGTTTGGGCTACTGGATTTATGTTCTTAATTTCTTGGCGCGGATATTGGCAGGAATTGATTGAAACTTTGGCATGGGCTCATGAACGTACACCTTTGGCTAATTTGATTCGATGGAGAGATAAACCAGTGGCTCTTTCCATTGTGCAAGCAAGATTGGTTGGACTAGCCCACTTTTCCGTAGGTTATATATTTACTTATGCAGCCTTCTTAATTGCCTCTACATCGGGCAAATTCGGTTAATTGAATTCTTTATTATATATATCTGGCAAGAATCTCATTTCCTTCTATAGGGAAGAGAAGCCACTTATACATCTAGGATCCGACTTCTATCATTGATGCTAATAGCAAATTAACCATTATGGCAAGGAAAAGTGTTATTCAGAGGGAAAAGAAGAGACAAAAATTGGAACAGAAATATCATTTGATTCGCCGATCCTCAAAAAAAGAAATAAGCAAAGTTCCGTCGTTAAGTGAGAAATGGGAAATTCATGGAAAATTAGAATCACTACCGCGTAATAGTGCACCTATACGTCTTCATCGACGTTGTTTTTCGACCGGAAGACCGAGAGCTAATTATCGAGACTTTGGATTATCTGGACACATACTTCGGGAAATGGTTCATGCATGTTTCTTGCCGGGTGCAACAAGATCCAGTTGGTAAGGATTTCCAATTATCTTCATTTTTTTCATTTTATTATCAGCGATCATAGGAGGGTCCCTTTACCGTTATGTATAAATGGTTTATTCTATTTATAAGATATGGTAAAGGGACGCATTCCATCTTTGTTTTTGTTCATTAGTTATCAATTCTTTTCTTTATCGCGGAGTAGAGCAACTTGGTAGCTCGCAAGGCTCATAACCTTGAGGTTACGGGTTCAAATCCCGTCTCCGC
>NW_028197066.1:10000-15000 GCF_037176805.1 Vigna unguiculata | reverse complement strand
GTTCGAATTGAATCTTTATCAAATTTGAATATCAGAATAGTAGATATAAATATAATTCAACGGGTTAGGTCCACTTACTTTTTTTTATTTTTCCATTATTGAATTTTACACTTTTTCTTTTTTATTACAAATAGAAACTTTTTCAAAATATCAAGAATCTTTTTATTCTTCCTTCAAATAGAAAGACTATTGCTTTTGAAAAAAAAAGTAAAAAGCCCCTTATCGGATTTGAACCGATGACTTACGCCTTACCATGGCGTTACTCTACCACTGAGTTAAAAGGGCCCTTTTTCTTTCTTTCAATTTCTAAATAAGGAACTAGCATGACTAGTACATATATTTGTTACTGTGTATACTTATTCTATAAATTTATATAAATTATTTCTATAAATTTATATAAATTATATAAATTAAATGATATAAATGGGATTAGAATACATGTACATCAATATCTATTATTTGTATAATGACTCATCAAAGAACAAAAAATTGGATTTACCTAGTGAATAGAATATAGTTAAAAAAAAGAATTGATTAAGATTGGATTTGATCCATATCAAATATATTATTTCAAAATGGATTCTTGAAGTCATTCTAATCATAACACTAAATTCTTTTTATTGATACATAAATGTACTCACAAAATAAAATATTTCATCGAAACATTGATAAAATCGAATCATTGATAAAATGGATTCAATATGTTCTGTCCCTAAACCAAATTTTTATTTTTTTATTGAAAAATTCTATTTTCCAAAGTTTTTTTTCTTAGTATTAGATATAAATCTACCTATCGAATCTTAGTATTAGTAATAAATGATAGAAATGAAGTTTTAACCTCTCGTCCTTTGCAACAAACGAATCATTCCTGTGAAGAATTTTCTCTTTATTGGAACATTACTTCTTTTTTTTTCTTATTATGACTGGAATAAAAAAATTTAGAAATATAAATGATTAATAAAAAATTTCTATGGAATTATGAAAGAACGAAAAATATTTTTTTTTATCGAATCATATCATTATATTGACAATTGCAAAAAACTGTTCATACTATGAACGTAGTATAATGGCGGTCGGGCAAGTATGCCCCCATCGTCTAGTGGTTCAGGACATCTCTCTTTCAAGGAGGCAGCGGGGATTCGACTTCCCCTGGGGGTAGGGTGTTACGAAAGGAAGTTGATCAAAAATTTTCAATAAAAACTGAAATGTATTCTTCCTATTGTGCTGGGTCGATGCCCGAGCGGTTAATGGGGACGGACTGTAAATTCGTTGGCAATATGTCTACGCTGGTTCAAATCCAGCTCGGCCCAAGAATTTGCCGATCCACTATGAAATTCTATAACCCATTTATAGTTCTCTGGAAATGACTGATGTGCTATGATACGGAAGAATCAAAATATTAAACATATCTAAGGTTATTTCTTTTTTTTCTGTATTCCATATTTCTTTCCACAAATTCAAAATCTTGTTAATAATCGGTATTCATGTCAAGATCTGTAAGTAGAAAATATAAGGAAAAATTGAAAAAAAAAATATTTTTTTTTCATTGATTCAATTTTCAATCGATTTGTTAATAGAATAAGAATAAGAAACGGATTACGAGTAATTTGTGTCGATCTCACTAAAGTGGATATCGATATACATATCAATATATAAAAAAATGCGCTTTTTTCATTTACAACAAAAAGGTTCGAATCCGAAATAGAAAAAGAAAAGGTTTGACAGAAACGGTCCGTAAAAATATTTATACAGTACACCCCTTTCCCTGGGATTGTAGTTCAATTGGTCAGAGCACCGCCCTGTCAAGGCGGAAGCTGCGGGTTCGAGCCCCGTCAATCCCGTTGGATATAAATCCAAAAAAATAAAAAATAAATTCCTTTTTTGTGTATTTGTAGGGAATCAAATTGATAAACAAAATTTTATTTGGGGCCCCCCCCTGCTTTTTCATTTGTTTCGCCGAAAAAGGAAGGAAAGGGATTTTGGACTTTCATCAAGAATAAATGTTTTTTTGTTTTATTTAGTATGGATAAAAGATCTTCCTATGTTATACTATTTCATGAGTTGATTTGATAGCTCAGATTTTGTGATTCATGATATTGATCCGATTTGATATCATTGAAATCCAATTTATACCATTGTTGAAAGATTGAACATTTCTATGGGATTAAATCCCGAATTTTTTTTTTAGAAATTTAAGAGAAATAGAACATAATAAAGATTATGGAAGTAAATATTCTCGCATTTATTGCTACTGCACTGTTTATTCTAGTTCCTACTGCTTTTTTACTTATAATTTATGTAAAAACGGTAAGTAAAAGTGACTAATTTCACTGAAATATGATTTCTTCATTTTTATGAATGATTTAAAAAAATGATCGTACAATCAGCGTAATCCAGATAGTAGAAATCAATTTGATTTCTACTATCTGAGAATTGCGTCCAATTTTTTTTTTCAGATTCTTTTTACAAACAATTCCGGTATCTTAGGAAAAAAAGGGGGTAAAAAAACAGGAATGGTTATTACACGGTCCGCCATTTTCCATATATATATATATCTATATAACCAGGTTAAGCGTCAGTTCATCGAAATAGAAATTTTAAGAAAAATTTGATTGGAATAGGAATCCATTTCTTCTTCTTTTTGATTCCCTTGTTTTTCTCAAAATAGGAATATGGGAATAATGAAAATATTTGTTTGATTGAAAGAGTATTTTCAATTCCTATAAGATACATAGAATACATTACACTACTAAAATATAATAGAATCAAGATAGATTTTCTATTTGAACTCAATTAATTAGTATTAGTTTAAATGAAATATTTTCATTCAATAGTTTCGAAATTCAAAAATTCAGGTAGAAATCAACAAGGTTACTTGGATCCCTTAACTCAATTTTTAGTATCCCTATAGCCCACTTCTTCCCCATACTACGAGGGAAAGGGAAAATGAAAAAACTACCATTAAAGCAGCCCAAGCAATACTTACTATATCCATGTAAATTTTGTCTCCTATCTCTATAAATATGAAGGAACTATTTCATTATTTTTTCAAATTTTTTATTCTATTCTTTTTTTTGTATTATTCGCTAAAAATACTATACTATAATAGTGGAATTGCTATTACAGAGTCAAAAAAAGGATTCTGGGCTAACATCATTCACGAAAAACAAGAATTCATTCTATTTATTAGTTATTAGAACATCTAAAAAGTTTTTTTTGATTATTTTTAGTAAAATCATAAAACATTAAACATAAAAAAATTATAGGAAGTTATAAGTCAATGAATGTTACTACCAGGTGGGAATATTAAGATTTCTCTTTTATCATTTCCTTAAGGATTTCATAAAAAAAGAATCAAGACAGATTCATTTGCATACTTATACTCTTCTTTCTATTTGAAATAGTCCCTTAAATGTCTCCCAATTCGTTCTCTAAAATAATTAAAAAAACTTTTTTTCTTTTCTATTCGATTTTAGAATCAAAACTTTTTAATTTTATTAGAATATAGAATATGAAAATCTAAAGAATACTTTTTTTGAATATTACGAAAGCGAATTAGCTAAATTAAAGCTATTAAATAGAATTGATCTAAATAAATAATATTGATAAAATGTGGAAGCACTCATAAACTTTAAATTAGTCTGTATAGAAGGTTTTTCTTCTGCCTTTTCTCTACCTAAAAATGGACTTTCCTATCCGACTTATTCTTAATCCAATCTAATAAAAGACCCAGTCAGGAGACAGACACTACAATAGTTGTGTAGTGAACGAACTATCATTTCTAAATTTATGGATTCCTTTTCACTACTAGAATCTTTCCTTGAATTCGAGACAAAAATATTTACAACATTTTTTAAGCTACTGATGCTTATAATTTCGAATCAAACGCAATTCTCAAGACTCCTTTTCCCTCGCTTGCTTCTGTTGGAAAAAAAGTTTTCTAAAAAAACGTAATATAATCTTTCATTTACAGTTTCTTATCGATCAGGCGACACCCGGATTTGAACTGGGGAAAAAGGATTTGCAGTCCCCCGCCTTACCACTCGGCCATGCCGCCAATAAAAATATAGATATGAAGTTTTTGAGAATACTCCCCCCTTTTCTTTCTATTGAAAAATTGAAAAACAATCTTGAGACAAATCGCAACCGTTAACTATTCTTTTATGAATTATTCTTGAATATTTGAATAGAAATTTTTTTTTCTTAATGAGATCAGAAAATAAAAATTGATACATAACCAATCAATATTGCTTTTTTTTTTAACTTTGTTCATTCTAATTATAACAGCAACTTTCAATATATGTAAACCCTAGAATATCAATTTGATCTGTTACACAGATATTATCTAATCGAGTATCTTATCCATATCTATATAGATATAGAATACCAATACTATACGGTATTTTCAAGAAATTATCGTGCTTATTCTTTTTTTACAATTTTCAATAGAAAATTTGTAAAAATTCACACAACATGTTATGTGTTTGTTATCCTGAACAAATATGACTGCAATAAAGTTAGAGACAGATCTATAGCTGCAGTTAAATATATGCATGTTTCAAAAATACAAGCCTTATTACATTACACATAACATACTCTAATCATATTCTCCCCAATTCTCTCCAAAATACTTCACTTCAAAATATATCTTTTCTTGACAATTTCGAATGGATTTTTTTTTGTATCCAATTGAATTTGAATATGTAATATCATAATAATGATAGAAATGAAATGCATTTTTTTAGATTCCTAAAAAAAATATTGAAATGCCCGTAGAAATTTCCAATCCTTTTTTAGATTAGACTTTCGATTCTATCTGTTTGTTTTGTTGCAAATTCCTTCGAAGTTGAGTATCAAATTCTAATATTTCTTTCTCTTTTCATAATAGGTATTTCATACACTAAGAAATATTTGATACACGGGATTAGGTAAGATTTCATGTAATTCAGTATAAAGAATAGAAATTCCAATATTGCTAAATGGATTCATGTGATTTGATG
>NW_028197066.1:0-5000 GCF_037176805.1 Vigna unguiculata | reverse complement strand
TAATGAACTATATAGAAGAGTTATCTATCGGAATAATACTCTTATCGATCTATTAACAACAAGTAGATCTACTCCAGGAGAATTAGTAATATGTCAGGAGAAATTGGTACAAGCAGCCGTGGATACACTTCTTGATAATGGAATCCGCGGACAACCGATGAGGGACGGTCATAATAAGGTTTACAAATCTTTTTCTGATATAATCGAGGGTAAAGAGGGAAGATTTCGCGAGACCCTACTTGGGAAACGGGTTGATTATTCAGGTCGTTCTGTCATTATTGTAGGTCCATCACTTTCATTACATAGATGTGGATTGCCCGGCGAAATAGCAATAGAACTTTTCCAGACATTTCTAATTCGTGATCTAATTCGAAAACATTTTGCTTCCAACATAGGAATTGCTAAGAGTAAAATTCGGCAAAAAGAACCGATTGTATGGGAAATACTTCAAGAAGTTATGCAGGGACATCCCGTATTGCTAAATAGAGCACCTACTCTGCATAGATTAGGTATACAGGCATTCCAACCCATTTTAGTAGAGGGGCGTGCTATTTGTTTGCATCCATTAGTTTGTAAGGGATTCAATGCAGACTTTGATGGCGATCAAATGGCTGTTCATGTGCCTTTATCCTTAGAAGCTCAAGCAGAAGCACGTTTACTTATGTTTTCTCATACAAACCTCTTGTCTCCAGCTATCGCGGATCCAATTTCTGTACCAACTCAAGATATGCTTATTGGACTTTACATATTAACGAATGGGAATCGTCGGGGTATTTCTTCAAATAGGTATAATCCACGTAATTGCAGAAATTTGAAAAATGAAAGAATTCCCCAAAAAAACTATAAGTATACGAAAAAAAAAGAACCTTTTTTTTGGAATTCCTATGATGCAATTGGAGCTTATCAACAGAAAAGAATAACCTTCGATAGTCCTTTGTGGCTCCGGTGGCGACTAGATCTACGCATTATTTCGTCAAGAGAAGTTCCTATCGAAGTTCACTATGAATCTTTAGGCACCTATCATGAAATTTATGGGCATTATCTAGTAGTAAGAAGTACAAAAAAACAAATTCGTTCTATTTACATTCGAACCAACGTAGGTCATATTTCTTTTTATCGAGAAATCGAAGAAGCTGTACAAGGTTTTTGCCGAGCCTATTCATATGGTATCTAATCATATAGATGGTTGTATCTAAGATAAACAAATTTATGATACTGGTGTAAATTCAAATCTTCATGATTTAACATTTAACAAGGATCTTAGTTTTTTAATTTCTCAATTTCTACACAAATTAAGATAAAGAAAAGGCAGTTTTTCAATCATTGACTCAAATCCATTGTTGAACTGAATGAATCCCACTGAGTGGAATAGGGAGGTACTTATGGCAGAACGGACCAATCTAATGTTTCACAATAAAGTGATAGGTGGAACTGCCATTAAACGACTTATTAGCAGATTAATAGATCACTTCGGAATGGCATATACATCACATATCCTGGATCAAGTCAAGACTCTGGGATTCCGCCAAGCTACGGCTACATCCATTTCATTAGGAATTGATGACCTTTTAACAATACCTTCGAAAGGATGGCTAGTCCGAGATGCTGAACACCAAAATTTGATTTTGGAAAAACAGCATCATTATGGAAATGTACATGCAGTAGAAAAATTACGCCAATCCATTGAGATATGGTATGCTACAAGTGAATATTTTCGACAAGAAATGAATCCTAATTTTAGAATGACCGATCCTTTTAATCCAGTCCATATAATGTCCTTTTCGGGAGCTAGAGGAAATGCATCTCAAGTACACCAATTAGTAGGTATGAGAGGATTAATGTCGGATCCACAAGGACAAATGATTGATTTACCTATTCAAAGCAATTTACGCGAAGGGCTATCTTTAACAGAATATATAATTTCTTGCTACGGAGCTCGTAAAGGGGTTGTAGATACTGCTGTACGAACATCAGATGCTGGATATCTTACACGTAGACTTGTTGAAGTGGTTCAACATATTGTTATACGTCGAACAGATTGTGGTACCATTCGAGGAATTTCAGTAAATACCCAGAATGAAACGATGCCGGAAAGTAGTTGGACACAAACATTAATTGGTCGTGTATTAGCAGACGATATATACAGAGGTTCACGATGCATTGCCATTAGAAATCAAGATATTGGAATTGGACTTTTCAATCGATTGAAAACCTTTCAAACACAACCAATATCTATACGAACTCCTTTTACCTGTAGGAATACATCTTGGATCTGTCGATTGTGTTATGGTCAAAGTCCTACTCAAGGTCACTTGGTGGAATTAGGAGAAGCTGTAGGTATTATTGCGGGCCAATCCATTGGAGAACCGGGCACTCAATTAACATTAAGAACTTTTCATACTGGCGGAGTATTCACAGGGGGGACTGCCGAACAGGTGCGAGCACCTTATAATGGAAAAATTAAATTCAATGAGGATTTGGTTCATCCTACACGTACACGTCACGGGCATCCTGCTTTTCTATGTTATATAGACTTGTATGTTAGTATTGAAAATGGTGACATTATACATAATGTGACTATTCCACCAAAAAGTTTTCTATTAGTTCAAAATAATCAATATGTAAAATCAGAACAAGTGATTGCCGAGATTCTCGCAGGAACATATACTTTTAATTTAAAAGAAAAAGTTCGAAAACATGTTTATTCTGACTTAGAAGGAGAAATGCATTGGAGTACGGATGTGTATCATGCATCAGAATTTAAATATAGTAATGTCCATATCTTACCAAAAACAAGTCATTTATGGATTTTATCAGGAAAATCAGACAGATCCGCTTCAGTCTCTTTTTCAACCCGAAAAGATCAAGATCAATTGAACATTCATTATCTTTCTACAGGAGAAAGAGATATTTGTAACCATTTAGCAAGTAATAATAAAGTAAGACATAATTTGTTTCGTTTCACTCCTTCTGAAAAAAAAGAAAGAAGGATTTCAGATTATTCAAAAAATAATCAAATCCTATGTAAAGATCATTGTCATTTTACACATCCTGCTATTTTTCACGATACTACGGATTTATTAGCAAAGAGGCGGAGAAATCGATTCATTATTCCATTTCAATTCCAATCGATTCAAGAACGAGACAAAGCACTAATGTTAGATTCCAGTATCTCGATTGAAATACCAATCCATGGTATTTTTCGTAGAAATAGTATTTTTGCTTATTTCGATGATCCTCAATACCGAACACAGAGCTCGGGTATTACTAAATATAGGACTATTGATATAAATTACATTTTTAAAAAAGAGGATTTTTTAATCGAGTATCCAGGAATTCAAGAATTTAAGACAAAATACCAAATTAAAGTAGATCAATTTTTTTTCATTCCCGAAGAAGTGTATATTTTACCAGAATTTTCTTCCATAATGGTACGGAACAATAGTATTATTGAAGTAGATACACCAATCACTGTAAATATAAGAAGTCAAGTAAGCGGGTTGGTTCGATTGGAGAAGAAAAAAAAAAAGATTCAATTAAAAATATTTTCCGGGAATATCTATTTTCCCGGAGAAATGGATAAGATATCCCGGCACAGTGCCATGTTGATACCACCGAGAACGGTAAAAAAAAATTCAAAAGGATCAAAAAAAAAAATGAAAAATTGGATCTATGCTCAATGGATCACAATTATGAAAAAAAAGTATTTTGTTTTGGTTCGACCGGTCATTTTATATGAAATAGAAGATAGGATCAATTTAATCCAATTTTTTTCCCAAGATATGTTACAAGAAAGAGATAATTTGGAACTTCAAATTATTCATTATATTCTTTCTGGAAATGGAAAATCAATTCGGGGAATTTCTAATTCTAATACAAGTATTCAATTAGTTCGGACTTGTTTAGTCTTAAATTGGGATCAAGACAAAAAATTGTCTTCTATCGAAAAAGGGCATGCTTCTTTTGTTGAACTAAGTATAAAAGGTTTGGTTAGATATTTCTTAAAAATGGACTTAGGAAAATCCCATATTTCATATATAAGAAAAAGGAAAGATCCGCTCGGTTCAAGATTTATCTTGGATAATGAGTCGGACTGGACCAACATCAATCCATTTTTTTTTATAGATCCGAGGGAAAAAGTTCAACAATCACTTAGTCAAAATCATGGAACTATTCATATGTTGTTGAATAGAAATGAGAAATGCCGATCTTTAATAATTTTGTCATCATCGAATTGTTTTCAAATACGATCATTCCACGATGGAAAATATTACAATGGGATAAAAGAAGAAATAAATCCAATTCAAAGAGATCCTCTGATTCCAATTCAAAATTCGTTAGGTCCTTTAGGAATAGCCCTTCAAGTTGCCCATTTTTATTTTTACCTTTTAATTACTAATAATCAGATCTCGATAAATAAAAACGGGCAACTTGACAAATTAAAAGAAACTTTTCAAGTATTAAAATATTATTTAATAGACGAAAACGAGATCATTTATAAATCTGATCTATCTAGTAACATCCTTTTAAATCCATTCTATTTGAATTGGCATTTTTTCCATCATAATTATTGTGAAAAAAAAACGTTTCCCATAATAAGTCTTGGTCAATTTATTTGCGAAAATGTATGTATAGTTCAAACGAAAAATGAACCACACCTTAAATCGGGTCAAATTCTAACTGTTCAAATGGATTCTGTAGGAATAAGATCGGCTAACCCTTATTTGGCGACTCCTGGAACAACTGTTCATGGTCATTATGGAGAAATACTTTCTGAAGGAGATATATTAGTTACATTTATATATCAAAAATCGAGATCAGGTGATATAACACAAGGTCTTCCAAAAGTAGAACAGGTATTGGAAGTTCGTTCGATTGATTCAATATCCATAAACCTAGAAAAGAGAGTGGATACTTGGAATGGGCGTATAACAAGAATTCTTGGCATTCCTTGGGGATTCTTCATTAGTGCTGAGCTAACTATAGCGCAAAGTCGTATT
>NW_028197065.1:15000-38128 GCF_037176805.1 Vigna unguiculata | reverse complement strand
GAGAGAATATAGGAAAAAAAAGAGTAACTAAATATAGTAATTGGACTTTTAAATAGATTCCCCCCTATGAGGTGATTTTTTTATTTCATATTTCTTCTTATTTTATTGTTATTTCTTTTTAATATTGACTCGCTCTTTATTTTTTTCAGTTATTAATTCTAGTTATTTGATTTATATACTTTTTTTTGATAGTAAATAAATGAGATAGAATATTCAAAATGGAATATTTCTATTATTTGATTTTTCATCCAATGACTATACATTTTTTTTTATGGAAATACAGGAAAAAACTCTATGGAAAAATGGTGGTTCAATTCTAAGTTACTTAATAGGAAGTTCGAATACAGGTGTGAATTAAGTAAATCAATGGAGAGTCTTGGTCCTATTGAGAATACCAGTCTAAGCGAAGAACCCAAAATTTTAACTGATATAGATAAAAAAATTCAGAGGTGGGATGATCGTGATAATTCTAGTTATAATTCTTTTGATTATTTAGTAGGTGTCGATAACATACAGGATTTCCTATCTGATAAAACTTTTTTAGTTAGGGATAATAAGAAGAACAGTTATTCCATATATTTAGATATTGAAAATAAAACTTTGGAGATTAACAACAATCATTCTTTTCTAAGGGTTTTTTCTAGCTATCTGAATACTGTTATTAAGAGTGATTACGATCATTCCATGTATGATACTCCTTTTAGTTGGAACAATTATATTAATAGTTGCATTGATAGTTATTTTCATTCTCAAATCTGTGTTGATAGTTGCATTTTTGGTAATATAGTCGAATATAATGACAGTTATTTTTATAGTTACTTTTTAGGTAAGGTCAGAAATTGTAGTGAAAGTGAGAATTCTAGTTTTAGTTTAATAACTAGTACGAATGATACAAATGATAGTGATTCCACTCTAGTAGAAAATTATATGAATCTCCATGAAAGTGAACAATTGACGCATTTGTGGATTGAATGCGAAAATTGTTATGAATTAAATTATAAAAAATTTTGGAAATCAAAAAGGAATATTTGTGAATACTGTGGATATCATTTGAAAATGGACAGTTCAGATAGAATCGAATTTTCGATTGATTCGGGTACTTGGAATCCTATGGATGAAGACATGGTTTCTCTGGATCTCATTGAATTTCATTCAGAAGAAGAACCTTATAAAGATCGTATTGATTCTTATCAAAGAAAAACAGGATTAACTGAGGCTGTTCAAACAGGGACAGGTCAAGTAAATGGTATTCCTGTAGCAATTGGTATTATGGATTTTAAGTTTATGGGAGGTAGCATGGGATCCGTAGTAGGTGAGAAAATCACCCGTTTGGTAGAATATGCTACTAATCAACTTTTACCTCTTATTCTCGTATGTTCGTCCGGAGGAGCGCGTATGCAAGAAGGAAGTTTGAGCTTGATGCAAATGGCTAAAATTTCTTCTGCTTTATATTATTATCAAACAATTCAAAAATTATTCTATGTATCGATACTTACATCTCCTACTACGGGTGGGGTGACAGCTAGTTTTGGCATGTTGGGGGATATCATTATTGGCGAACCAAACGCTTATATTGCATTTGCTGGTAAAAGAGTAATTGAACAAACATTGAATAAGACAGTGCCCGAAGATTCACAAGTAGCTGAATCTTTATTCAATAAGGGTTTAATTGATTCAATCGTACCGCGTAATCTTTTAAAGGGAGTTGTAACTGAGTTATTGCAATTCCATAATTTCTTTTCTTTGACTAAAAAGGAAAGAAATTATGGAATTGAAATACAAAATCAAAACATACAGGATCAAAGTAATAAAATAAAAGAATAATAAAAAAATACTAAGAATCATAAAAGGGTATATTCTGATATATATCGGCTTAGCTATAATCACTAGAATTCCTATATACTAAGTATAAAGATATAGGAATTCTAGTGATTATAGACTGTCTTTTTTAATAAAAATAAGAATAAAAATCGACAAAAATAAAAATAGATATAGTACAAATAGTAAATCGAGGTACCCTTATTTATGATAAACTTTCCTTCCATTTTTGTTCCTTTAGTGGGTCTAGTATTTCCGGCAATTGCAATGGCTTCTTTATTTCTTTATGTTCAAAAAAACAAGATTTTTTAGATACGGCGGTAAGTAGGGAAAAATATTATAGATCTTTTTTTTAGAGCTGGAAGCAATTGGATGAATTCCCCCTAAAGGTTTACATTTCAGTAGCGCCAGTTGATGAAAATTACTTTAGAAACAAGTAAAATTCTGGGGTTTTTTATTCCACAATTATTATTCTTAAAAAGAAAAAGAGGGGGTAATGAATATTTTAAAAAAAAGATCAAAAGAAGTACTGATCTATTCTATAACAGAGTCTCGAAAAATAAGCAATATCTTTTCAGCCTTTATCATTTTTTTAGGTTCATTGGGGTTATTGTTGGTTGCAATTTCCAGTTATCTCGGTATGGGTCTTTTCCTTTTTTCTCAGGAAATTAGTAATTTTCCATTTATTCCACAAGGGGCCGCGATGGCTTTTTATGGAATTGGGGGTCTCTTTATTAGTTTTTATTTGTGGTGGATTATTTTGTGGGATATTGGCGGTGGTTTTGATATCTTCGATAAAAAAAATAAAGAAGAAGTATGTTTTCTTCGTTGGGGATTTCCTGGAAAAAATCGTCGTATTATTCTCAAAATACCTATGAACGAGATTAAATCTATCAGAATAATAACAGGAGTTCAAGAACGAAGTATTTTGACTCGTACTCTTACTTATGAGAGTCTCGTTTATATGGAAACAATAGAACAGGGGTTTATTCCCTTGACTCGTATTGAAGATAATTTGACTCCACTAGAAATTGCAAATAGAGCTGGCGAATTATCTTTTTTTTTAGGTGTACCGCTTCTTTATTGATGAAAATTGGACTTAACTAGAAATAAAATTGCACAAAAAGTTTCAGAATTGTCCTATTTATTTAGTGTACCGATTGAAATATTTTGAAAAAAAACTGTTTTTTGCAAAATATTTCAATTTTTATTTTTATAGATGGGACATTTTTTGATTTCGAAATTTGAATATTATAGTCATAACTCGAAGTGCTCCTTGGTGTATTTCTAAAAAGAATCCTTTTTTCTTCGAATCTTAGCAATTAATATCCTTTCGAAACAATATTTTTTTCTTCATTGGATTGGAATTGACTGTGAATTCTTTCGATTTCTTATTCGATTTATGTATTCTTTTTTCTCAATTAAAGAAGGCAAAGGCTAACTTCCGAAGTTTAAGTAAAAAAAAATGATAAAATACAATCTAAATTTATCTAGAAGCTCTATAACTTGTAATGAAGCTTATACTTGATAGAAAAGTTATTATCATATAGAGTTGACGAAAGAGATGAAGTTAAGTTCATTAAAGACGAAAAATGAAAAAAAAAAAAAGCATTCCCCTTCTATATCTTACATCTATAGTCTTTTTGCCCTGGTGTATCTCTTTCACATTTAAGAAAAGTCTGGAATCTTGGTTTATTAATTGGTGGAATACTAGTCAATCCGAAATTTTCTTGAATGATATTAAAGAAAAGAGTATTCTAAACAAATTCATAGAATTAGAGGAACTGTTTTTCTTAGATGACATGTTAAAGGAATGTCCGAAAACATATATACAAAACCTTCGTACTGGAATTTATAAAGAAACAATCCAATTAATCAAAACACACAATGAAGATCGTATGAATACGATTTTGCACTTCTCCACAAATATAATTTGTTTCTTTATTCTAAGCGGTTATTCTATTCTTGGTAATCAAGAACTTGTTCTTATTAACTCTTTGGTTCGAGAATTTATATATAATTTAAGTGACACAATAAAAGCTTTTTCTATTCTTTTATTAACTGATTTATGTATAGGATTCCATTCAACCCATGGGTGGGAACTACTTTTTGGCTTCGTTTATAAAGATTTTGGATTTGCTCAAAATGATCAAATTATATCCGGTCTTGTGTCCACTTTTCCAGTCATTTTAGATACAATTTTAAAATATTGGATTTTCCGTTATTTAAATCGCATATCTCCATCACTTGTAGTGATTTATCATTCAATGAATGATTGACAGAAAAACCGATTTACTTCAATGAATTTCAAGTTTTTATCTAAAAAAGATAATTTTTCATTTTCCCCTCTTTAAAAAAAAGTTAAATAAAAAAGGGGTTCCCACCTTGGATAGGGAACTATGCGAGTGACCTACCTAATCTTATTGTAGAAATTTTCAGGATCAATGATTAGACCATGCAAACTAGAAATGCTTTTTCTTGTATAAAGGAAGGGATTACCCGATCCATTTCTATATCGGTCATGATATATATAATAATTCGAGCACCCTTTTCAAATGCATATCCAATTTTTGCACAGCAGGGTTATGAAAATCCCCGAGAAGCAACCGGTCGTATTGTCTGTGCCAATTGCCATTTAGCTAATAAGCCCGTGGATATTGAGGTTCCACAAGCGGTACTTCCTGATACTGTATTTGAAGCAGTTGTTCGAATTCCTTATGATATGCAAGTGAAACAAGTTCTAGCTAATGGTAAAAAGGGAACTTTGAATGTGGGGGCTGTTCTTATTTTACCGGAAGGTTTTGAATTGGCACCCCCCGATCGTATTTCGCCTGAGATTAAAGAGAAGATAGGCAATCTGTCTTTTCAAAACTATCGCCCTACAAAAAAAAATATTCTTGTAGTAGGCCCTGTTCCTGGTCAGAAATATAATGAAATCACGTTTCCTATTCTTTCCCCGGATCCCGCTAGTAAAAGAGATATTCATTTCTTAAAATATCCTATATATGTAGGCGGGAACAGGGGAAGGGGCCAGATTTATCTTGACGGGAGCAAGAGTAATAATAATGTTTATAATGCTACAGCAGCAGGTATAGTCAAAAAAATCATACGAAAAGAAAAAGGGGGATACGAAATCACTATAGTAGATGCATTAGATGAGCGTGAAGTGATTGATATTATACCTCCAGGACCAGAACTTCTTGTTTCAGAAGGTGAATCTATCAAACTTGATCAGCCATTAACAAGTAATCCTAATGTCGGTGGATTTGGTCAGGGGGATGCGGAAATAGTACTTCAAGATCCATTACGTGTTCAAGGTCTCTTGTTCTTCTTGGCATCTATTATTTTAGCACAAATCTTTTTAGTTCTTAAGAAGAAACAATTTGAGAAGGTTCAATTGTTCGAAATGAATTTTTAGTTCCGCGTATTTATCAACATATTAAACTCGTAAAAATAACTCAATTTTTTTGATAATTTTTGTAATTATATTCTGTATAATATCTGTATAATAGAAAATATATATATATATTCAAATATCGAAAAGTTACTCTAAGGGGGATTCTTTGTTTTTTCTTTTTTTTTTTTTTCTTTGTCCTTTCCTAGAGTCCGATTCCTATTCCTTCTTGTTTGTGTTGAAATAGAAATATTCTAAAAATATCAATAAAATACTATTTTTGAATCCCTTCCTGAAAAATCCTATATCTTAGTTTCTCTTTTTTCCAACTTAGAATCTTTCTGCCAGATAATCTTTTATGGTATATAAATAATATGTAAAATAATATGTAGTGAACAAATAAAAAAAAAAGAATGAAATGGAATTTTTTGAAACATCGGAAGAAGTAGTCATTTATATGAAAAAAAATTAGAATTCTTAAGAACTCAAGGGGGATCCACTTGCATTCGTCAAAGAAAGAGTGGATCCCTGTTCAGTTCTTACACTTTCATTTCAAAAACCCAAATAGAATACGATTACTACAGAGATGAGCCCAATCCGGAATATGAACCATAAAAGAAAATACCAATTAAACCGATCACAGTAATACCAGTTACAGTACCTATTATCCAAAGAGGAATTCTTCCAGTAGTATCGGCCATTTATCCCACTTTCCTCCACATTTAATCACGTAGTCAGTCATGCTAAAGACATTAACAAACAGTCATAGATAATTATGAAATGATATCCTTCCGAATGGGATAAAAGAATTCTTAATATATATATTATTGACTATTCCTATTTCTTCTATTAATTCTAATTAATTGAAGAAATAATTTGAAAATAAAACAGCAAGTACAAAAATAAGTAATAACCCCCAGTAGAGACTGGTACGATTCAATTCAACATTTTGTTCATTTGGGTTTGATTGTGTCATAGCTCTATAATTCAAATTAAGTTTATCGTTGGATGAATTGCATTGCTGATATTGATCCCAAAAAAGAAACAGTGGGTACCGCTAGTCCGTGAACAGCTAGCCATCGTACTGTAAAAATTGGATAGGTCCTATCTATAGTCATTGGAGCCTCCTAAAAAGATCTACTAAATTCATCAAGTTGTTCCAAAGGATCAAAACGGCCAGTTATTAATGGAATTCCTTGTCGGTTCTCTGTAAAATACTCGTTTGGGCGGGGACTTCCAAATACATCGTAAGCTAGACCTGTACTGACAAATAACCAACCTGCAATGAATAGGGAGGGTATAGTAATGCTATGAATAATCCAGTATCGGATACTGGTAATAATATCAGCAAAAGAACGTTCTCCTGTGCTTCCAGACATCTTGAACTCCACATATTCTTGTACAGTCAAAAGGGGGGGATCGAGTCCATAAAAGACGAGATCAGTAAGGCGAAATTTACTGAAATAGAATCCTTGTTAGATCGTCCATTTTGTACCAACGGTGTCTTTTGAGTATACCGAATCAGTATAGCTATCCTTCTTCTAACAGAGCAATGAAATTTCACAATCAGTGTAAAATTTTAGTACTAGATTTTTTTCTTCTTTTTTCATTGATTGTCTCTATGTAGTCAAAAATCCGATAGAAAATTTTGCAAAGTTTGGGTATATAAAAATTTTTTTTATATTAAATTTTTAGAGTAATAGTATAAAAGGAAGGTTCTTAACATTTCAAATTATTAGTTTTGGATTAGAAACTAAAGATCCATTAAAATCGGAATATGAGAAAAGGGTTTCTAATAATTAATAAAGTAGATAATTCATAAAGTAGATTTTCTATTTTAATAATTCAATTATTGCCAAATCAATAAATATATTTTTTGTGGTTGTTGAAGATCTTTTTTTCTATTTTCTTCTACATTAATTCAAAGTGAAATAAAATGAAATAACAGAGTTATTATTCTTTGTTTGAATATTCATAATTTTTCTTTTCTTTTTCCAATATAAACAGAATTCTATTGGATATCTATAGAATAATACTAAATATTTTCATTAGATCAGTTTACTTAATTCCTGAGTTGATTAAGAAGTATGTTGATTTGAAATCACAGGATGGGTAGATGTAACAGATGAGGAATTTATTTCTAAATTATGTTACTCTATTTCTTTTTTTTTTTTTCGTCTCTAATAATTGAATTTATTGAGGAATTGCCAATTTTGAATTGTATCTTTCAAGTAGGATTTTTTATCTTCTTTTTTCTCTCAAAAATGGAAATTTAGGGAAGTGCTTTATAAACATATGTATAAAAAGAACGAACATATTTCATTTAGTTTCTATATGCCCACTATCACTAGTTATTTCGGTTTTTTACTATCGGTTTTAATTATAACCTCGTCTCTATTTATTGGTCTTAGTAAAATACGACTTATTTGATTTGTAATTTTGAGAGGAATAGTAAATTTTGGTATAAGACATTCTAGAATTCCTTACTATGTCAATTTACAATTCTCGATCGTTGAGATTTATGATCAATACAGATTTATGTTTAAGGCTAGATATTATATTACCTTTCTTTTTACTTTTCGAACAAATAAAAATGATTGAAGTTTTTCTATTTGGAATCGTGTTAGGTTTAATTCCTATTACTTTGGCTGGATTATTTGTAACTGCATATTTACAATACCGACGAGGTGATCAGTTGGATCTTTGATTCATTAATGTCTCTTTTTTTGTGATTCCCTATTTATTTAGTTTAATCCTAATCGACAAGGATAAAATTCAGACTTTCTTTTGAATGTTCAATTATTTCAGTGTAATTATCAGGCGAATAATACTAGAATCACGCTCTGTAGGATTTGAACCTACGACATCGGGTTTTGGAGACCCGCGTTCTGCCGAACTGAACTAAGAGCGTTTTGTTTTCATAAAATTATATGATCCAAATCCATTTTGCATATAGATATTCAGTATGTATGTTCAATTGGAATTCGTCTTCACAGGTTCCCGGTTTATTGCTCATCTCATAGAATATGGAATATTATAGAATACGGAATATCATAGAATAAGTAATTGTTAGGGATAGGGATGACAGGATTTGAACCCGTGACATTTTGTACCCAAAACAAACGCGCTACCAAGCTGCGCTACATCCCTTTTCCATTTGTTTATAGTGTTATTGTAAAGAATCTTTGTCTTGTTTTCCACATTTTTCTCTGTTGATATATATCAACAGAGAAAAAATACTTAAATAATAAAAAGAAAGGAGGATTTGAAATGCGAGATCTAAAAACATATCTTTCCGTGGCACCAGTAGTAAGTACTTTATGGTTCGGGGCTTTGGCGGGTCTATTGATAGAGATCAATCGTTTTTTTCCAGATGCATTGATATTCCCCTTTTTTTAATTTTAGTTATTGACACGGGAAGGGGTGAAGAAGATGAAAGGTCCAATTATATATTAAATATGTGTAATTAACCTACTCTTCTTTTTTTTTTTTTTAGGAAAGATAAAGACGAAAGATTAAATTGGCCTCATTGAAATTCGGAGTGACACTCGGGATCGGGATCTGGTCCAGGCTTCAATGGAATTGAATTATTAATTCAATTCCTATGAAAAAGAAAGTGAAAGCAGAAATCCATAGGTTGGGGCAACAATATCATAAAAAATACTTTAAAAAAACGAAAATACTGGCAATTTGAAACGAAATATAGTTACAGATCCTTGTATTCTTTTTGTACTAGATTCAATTAAATTGGAACGAAATCTTTCATAATTTTTCGAATTCTTCTTTTTTATCTTATCTTAGTTGTTTTCATCTTTTTCTTAGATTCTTAGATTCGAATCCGAAAAGAGTTATAAGTGAATTAAAAACCCAAAGGAGGGTCATGTCCAAGGGTAAAGATATCCGAGTAAGTGTTCTTTTGGAAGGTACTGGTTGTGATAAAAAGAGTCTAAATAAGGAATAAAGCGGTATTTCTAGATAGATTACTAACAAGAATCGACACAATACGCCTAGTCGATTGGAATTGAGAAAATGATGTCCCCGTCGTTATATAACAACATATGCTAAAGAAGAAAAAAAATACAAATCCTTTATTATAATTATATTTATTTAAATCAATGTTATTTTTGGAATAGGAATAAATAAACTATGGAAAAACCTAAGCGACTCTTTATTAAATCCAAGCGATCTTTTCGTAGACGTTTGCCCCCGATTCAATCGGGGGACCGAATTGATTATAAAAACATGGGTTTAATTTGTCGATTTATTAGTGAACAAGGAAAAATATTATCTAGACGTGTAAATAGATTGACCTTAAAACAACAACGATTAATTACTGTTGCTATAAAACAAGCTCGTATTTTATCTTCGTTACCTTTTCTTAATAACGAAAAACAATTTGAAAAAAGCGAGTCGACTGCTAAAATTACTCCTTTAAGAAAAAAAAATAGAAATTAAAAATTCGAAATCCAATTTGAATTTAGATTCGAATTAAACATGGATTGATGTTTTGTTCAAAATTAGGATAATTCCATTTGATTTTTTTGTTGGAATAAAAAAGATAATAGGTAACGAAGAATAATTTTTTAAGCATGGTTGTTTATTTTGATAGCTTTATCGTATGATAAAGCTATCAAAATAAACAAATTTCTAGTCTATACCTTCCTGCAGTAAATAAGGGGTTTTAAGTTTTTATGATATTATCGGCAATCATAAAAAGACAATTCTCTTTTAATATAGCAATTTGTGCAACTATTTTACGATTAAGAAGCAATTGCTTGGTGTATAGACTATTCATTAAATTATTATAAATATAAGATACTTTTTGATTCTCGCGAATTACTGCATTTATTCGACTAATCCATAAACCACGAAAATCTCTTTTTTTCCTATCTCTATCCCGATGAGCCGAAACTAAAGCTTTCAATTTCTGTTGAGTAATAGTTCGGGTAAGTCTTGAATGAGCTCCGCGAAAACTTGATACGAATAAACGAATTTTTGTCCTCCGTTTGTGAGCTATATATCCTCGTTTAATTCTGGTCATTTAATAAATGATATTTTCAGGAATAACTTTTTCATTTTTCAGTTATTCTTTTTTTCTTCCTAGTCTATTAATAACAAAAATGGATTCTTCCGATGTATAAAAAAAAATTCCAACGGCTCTTGCTACTATAACCGCCCCAACCACGATTTTTTATATTAAACATTTAACCTCAAAATCAGAAATTGTATAGATACTAGATATCAAATAAAATAAAAATAGTAAATGAAATAGGACACATATTTTTATAATGAATTGGTGGGTTCCTTCGTTTCTATGATTTTTTTTAGAAATGACCAGGTCCTCTCTATACACCGGAGCCTTTTTATTTTCATTTTTGATTCATTTAATGAATGTTATTGTTAACTTGTACAGTTCACACTCTGTGGCTCTACCCATGCAATATTGAGTAAGTAGGTTTTTTCACAACCAAATCTAATTCTATAGTAACGGTATTTAATTATGAAAATTTGCTGGGTAGCTGACCCTCTTATTCCATTCTTACAAAATCCATCAAAATACATTCATTAAGGACATACTTTATTTTTAATTGAAATAGTATTTTCTCCGCTTAACGGGTAACTTTTTTTTGTTACCGATGGGAAAGTCCTTCTCATATGAAATTGCAAATGTGTATTATTGGTTTTGCACCAATCGAAACCATAAATTTTATACAAGATAGAAGAATGTAAAGAATTATATAATTATATAGAAAAGAATTATATATTAAGTTAAGATAGTGTGAATGTAGTTTTTGCATTCACACTATCTTAACTGATTACCAATACTGAAAAATTTTAATTTGTTTTTTCTTAGTATTTAAGCTGAACGAGTCGCACATACACCCTGGTACACGTTCCTCGACGTTGAGGGCATCCCCGAAGAGCTGGGGATTTTGTGACGTTTCGGATTGGCTGTCTTGTGTTTCTAATAAGTTGTTTCATAGTTGGCATGGTAAGTCGTACTATATATATCTATATTTTTGTATAATGAGCAGGTTTAGATCTATCCTAACCGTGAATTACTTATATTCTATATTCCTTATTTATAGCCTATATTAATTATATATACTATATTAATAGATTAACTCTTAGAGATTTTATTTTAAAATGTAAAGTAAGATAGAGTAAAAAATTAAATTTCCAATCTTGTATTTAATTAGAATAACCTTTGCCACCAATTTTTTATTCAACTGCTACAAGATCTACAATTCCATGAGCTTGGGCTTCTGCTGCTGACATAAAAACATCCCTTTCCATGTCTTCCGATATAACCCATAAAGGTTTGCCCGTTCTTTGTACATAAACCCTTGTGATAGTTTCACGCATTTTCAGTAGCTCTTCCGCTTCCAGGACAAATTCTCCCGCTTGTGCCTCATAAAAAGAACTAGCAGGTTGGTGGATCATTACCCTGATTATATCACTTAAGTAGTATTTCCCTTATCTTGATAAATCTTTTTAGAATTCTTTTTACTATATTGGTAGATTGCTAAAGATTGTCTTTATTCCCAAAATAAAGGTAACAGAAAAGGGACAAAGACAAATAAGATAAAGGGCAAAAAGTATATTCAATAACCGTACAAGCATTTTCTGCGTATTGATGCATACGGCTTTTGTACTTATGCAATTCATTTTTTCCTCTATGGATAGAGTAGAGTATTTTCTTCGATGAATTTTGTTTCTACATTTACAAATTTCTTTTTTTCTATCAAAGAAAAAAGAAGTACAAAATCTACTAGGTCTTTTGGATCCGGATCCTTAAATAATAAACAATAGAATAACCAACTTTCTTTTTGAATCTATTTTTAAATACTACGATGGTTCCGTTGTTTTTTATATCATTTTGGTATTCAACAATCCAAAAGTTTCTTTTTTTTTTCATATATTAAGTTTTCTTCTGATTCAAATAAAAATTGTTACAAGCTTTCTGGTATGAAAAAAAACAAAAAAGTATGCGACACTACTAAAATGAAACTAGGTTTCTTATAGATCAGATAAAATGGAAAATACCCTCTTTTTCATACTACTCTTTCTATATATAATTAAATGATTCAAAAAAATTGCATATGGAATTCAAAATACCATGCTATTATTACTTTGGTTTTTATGGCGAAGGTATAGTATATATAGATAGATATCTATTCTATATATTCTCAAAGAAAAGAATCATTGGCGCCAAGCGTGAGGAAATGCAAGACGTTTGGTAATTGTGCCTCCTGCCAAAAGAAAGGATCCCATTGAAGCAGCTAATCCCAGACATACTGTCTGTACATCTGGTTGTACAAATTGCATAGTATCATAAATAGCTATTCCAGGTATTACCCACCCCCCCGGAGAGTTTATAAACAGAGACAATTCTTTATTCTCTTTCTCTATGCTCAGATATATCATAATACTAATAAGTTGATTCGATATTTCACTATCAACATCTTGACCTAAAAAAAGTAATCTTTCTCGATAAAGTCGATTGATTAGGATTCCATTTTTTCCTTAAAAGCCGTACATGCACCTTTTGATGCATACAGTTCATCAAAAATTATATAAGCAAAAAAGGAATCAATGTGTCGATTTTAATCTTTCTCTTTTTCTAATGGATTTCTTCGAACTAAAAAAAAAGAAGAATATACTTAATTTAGTGAACTATCTTCTCATTGATGTATTGCTTTCATCGAGATCGAAGCCGAATCACAATGTAATTTTCTTGTTTCTGAATGGACTTTTTCAATTCTTTTAGGTTTCTTTTCTACTCTGAGTAAAGATCTGCCCGATTTGGATTTGCACATATAGAACAAATAGTCCAAAACTATGTATTTTTGTTAGAACTTCTTCCTTTTCTGAATTTATTAATGTTTTTTGTAAAATACAATATATAGATATGATAGAAGTAGTGATCGTAGAAATATTACCAATTGGTTTTTTCTACACAGAGCCTGGGTACTTGATTTTATTGGTCCAATTAAGCCAACCATAAATTATTCATAATTTCGAGTAATAATCTGGAAATTTTATCTAAAAATGAAAAAATCGATAGAATAGTACTTCATTACACTTCACGCTCCCCATTTTTTTATCTTTATGATTTCATCATTCTCTTTTGGGGGTGAAAGCGGGGATATCTCGATCGGGGGAGAAAACGGGTAAATCCCATATAACCTACTATATCTGACAAGTCGCACTATATATCAACCCAAGATGCATCTTTATCCCCGGGGGTTCGAAAGGGTACTCTTGGAACACCAATGGGCATAAAATGGACAAATAATAAAGTCATATATCTCACTTTAGTGTGGAAACGTAAGAATTAGCTTATCGTGTTAAAAAAGATTTACTTGATTTTATATTAATATTGCTTTTTTTTATAAAAAAGAAGACTAAATAAAGTCGAGTTGTTATAAATGGGTCATTGGGGTGATAAGCGAATATGTCTGCATTTACTTATTTAAATAGTCATAGAGAAAGTTGTCAACCCCTTTCGTCTCCCCACCATTGCGTATTGTTACTTATCCGGTATAGAATAAATCTGTTTCTTTGATTTCGACAAATATGATTGTTCCATTTTCCAAGAGAATCTACTGAAAGGCTATATTCATTTTTTTCCAGTGCAATAAAGTTACATAGTGTCTATTTTTTGTTGAAGGGGTATTTTTTCATGGGTTTACCTTGGTATCGTGTTCATACTGTTGTTTTAAATGATCCGGGCCGTTTGCTTTCTGTTCATATAATGCACACAGCTCTAGTTGCTGGTTGGGCCGGTTCGATGGCTCTATATGAATTAGCAGTTTTTGATCCCTCTGATCCTGTTCTTGATCCAATGTGGAGACAGGGTATGTTCGTTATACCTTTCATGACTCGTTTAGGAATAACTAATTCGTGGGGCGGTTGGAATATCACAGGAGGGGCTATAACGAATCCGGGTATTTGGAGTTACGAAGGTGTGGCCGGAGCACATATAGTGTTTTCAGGCTTGTGCTTTTTAGCGGCTATTTGGCATTGGGTTTATTGGGATCTAGAAATCTTTTGTGATGAACGTACTGGAAAACCTTCTTTGGATTTGCCAAAAATTTTTGGAATTCATTTATTTCTTGCAGGGGTGGCTTGTTTTGGTTTTGGCGCATTTCATGTAACAGGATTGTATGGTCCCGGAATATGGGTGTCTGATCCTTATGGACTAACTGGAAGGATACAATCCGTAAATCCCGCGTGGGGTGTGGAAGGTTTTGATCCTTTTGTTCCGGGGGGGATAGCTTCTCATCATATTGCGGCAGGAACGTTGGGCATATTAGCGGGTCTTTTCCATCTTAGTGTGCGTCCACCCCAACGTCTGTATAAAGGATTACGTATGGGAAATATTGAAACTGTCCTTTCTAGCAGTATTGCTGCTGTCTTTTTTGCAGCTTTTGTCGTTGCTGGAACTATGTGGTATGGTTCAGCAACAACCCCCATTGAATTATTTGGTCCTACTCGGTATCAATGGGATCAGGGATACTTCCAGCAAGAAATATATCGAAGAGTTGGTGCTGGGCTAGCCGAAAATCAAAATTTATCAGAAGCTTGGTCTAAAATTCCTGAAAAATTAGCTTTTTATGATTACATCGGAAATAATCCAGCAAAAGGGGGGTTATTTAGAGCTGGTTCAATGGACAATGGAGATGGAATAGCCGTCGGTTGGTTAGGACATCCCATTTTTCGAGATAAAGAAGGACATGAGCTTTTTGTACGTCGTATGCCTACTTTTTTTGAAACATTTCCAGTTGTTTTAGTAGATGGGGACGGAATTGTTAGAGCCGATGTTCCTTTTCGAAGAGCAGAATCGAAATATAGTGTCGAACAAGTAGGTGTAACTGTTGAGTTCTATGGTGGTGAGCTTAATGGAGTAAGTTATAGTGATCCCGCTACTGTGAAAAAATATGCTAGACGTGCTCAATTGGGGGAAATTTTTGAATTAGATCGTGCTACTTTGAAATCAGATGGTGTTTTTCGTAGCAGTCCAAGGGGTTGGTTTACTTTTGGGCATGCTTCATTTGCTCTGCTATTCTTTTTCGGGCACATTTGGCATGGTTCTAGAACTTTGTTCAGAGATGTTTTTGCTGGTATCGACCCAGATTTAGATGCTCAAGTAGAATTTGGAGCATTCCAAAAACTTGGAGATCCAACTACAAGAAGACAGGTAGTATAACATTCTTTTGTTCTTTTCTACTTTTTTATAATTTTGAATTTCATATAAAGAACTAGATAAATCTTGATTGGAATCATTGCATTTATTCTTTTTTTTCTTTTCGAAAAGAGCCCCACCCCAAGAAACAGGTATGAAAGCTATAATTGTAAACCACGATTAAATTTATGGAAGCTTTGGTTTATACATTCCTCTTAGTCTCAACTTTAGGAATTATTTTTTTCGCGATTTTTTTTAGAGAACCTCCTAAAGTTCCGACGAAAAAGGTCAAATAATTTTTTATTATCTTAATTGAAGTAATGAGCCCCCAATAGGGAGGGCGCATTACTTCAACTAGTCCCCATGTTCTTCAAATGGATCTCTTAGTTGTTGGGAGGGTTGCCCAAAGGCAGTATATAAGGCATACCCAGTAAAACTTACAAGTAAACCAGATATAGAGATGGCAATTAGAGTTGCTGTTTCCATTATTTTAATTCTAAAGTTTCCAGATCACAATAGATCTATAGGATAAGATCCTTATATTTACAGCGGAATGGTATACAAAGTCAACAGATCTAAATGAATAAAAAAGAGTATTTATGGCTACGCAAACCGTTGAGGATAATTCTAGATCTGGTCCAAGACGAACTGTTGTAGGGAATTTATTGAAACCTTTAAATTCAGAATATGGTAAAGTAGCCCCGGGGTGGGGAACTACTCCTTTGATGGGTGTTGCAATGGCTCTATTTGCGATATTTCTATCTATTATTTTGGAGATTTATAATTCGTCCATTTTATTGGACGGAATTTCTATCAATTAGATTCACAAGAATCGAGTAATTAGTTTATAGAAAGTGAAGCCTTTAGGTTTCTTATTGTTTCTTAGTCTATTCCATGTTGATGTGGTAGTTTGATCGTAGAATTTCTTTGTTTCTGTATTTCCGGAATATGAGTGTGTGACTTGTTTTAATTGGTCCTATTGAAAGTACAGAACATAAAATGGGTCTGTCATCTTGATATAGATGGTTTTATTCCGTCAGATATTTAATCTAGTATCTGGAGCACGGAATATAGAAAATAGATTCTAAAAATCTTAATACTATGATTCATACTAAATATTTAGACCTCGCAACTGGATTTAAAAACCTTTTCAAAGAGTTCTAAAAATATATTGAAAAATTTTGATTCTTTCAAGCTTCTCCAGTTTGTCTTTATTTTGAGCAAAGGACAAACCTTTCCTTGAATTTTTTCATTATATTTTATCTATTCATTGAAGAAGTGATGATCCAGCAATTCTTACTCAGGGAATTTTTGGACTTCGATTAAAAATTGTTTTGAATCATCGTGGTTCTAGTATGAATCTGAGGTTTTTTTTATTCATTCATATGGTCCTAACAAGAGAATCCTTATCAATAATAAAAATTCAAGAATAAAGAAGACAGCAGTAAATTCACATTATACAAATAAAAAGAAGTAAAGAATATTCAAGAGGCCTTAAAAGATCACGATAAAGACGGGTGCGCCGACTTGATATTTTGGCATTATAACAAAAAAGAATAGCTTTCGGATTTTTATTTCTTTTTTATCGTAAGAGAAAATTAGAATCATAGGATTAAATAAAGCAGTTTCAAACTTTCTATTACGGATATCTGTTTTTGTTACAATCAATATTTGGGTATTTTTGTTTGAGCCGTACGAGATGAAATTCGCATATACGGTTCTCTGGGGGGGTTCCTTTGGGTTACCTATCTCAATAAAGTTTATGATTGGTTCGAAGAACGTCTTGAAATTCAGGCGATTGCCGATGATATAACCAGTAAATATGTTCCGCCTCATGTGAACATATTTTATTGTTTAGGGGGAATTACACTTACTTGTTTTTTAGTCCAAGTAGCAACAGGATTTGCTATGACTTTTTATTATCGCCCAACCGTTACTGAAGCTTTTGCTTCTGTTCAATATATAATGACTGAAGCTAATTTTGGTTGGTTAATCCGATCAGTTCATCGATGGTCGGCAAGTATGATGGTCTTAATGATGATTCTACACGTATTTCGTGTGTATCTTACAGGTGGTTTTAAAAAACCTCGCGAATTAACTTGGGTTACGGGTGTAGTTTTGGCTGTATTAACTGCATCTTTTGGTGTAACTGGTTATTCCTTACCTTGGGATCAAATTGGTTATTGGGCAGTAAAAATAGTAACAGGCGTACCCGAAGCTATTCCTGTAATAGGATCGTCTTTGGTAGAATTATTACGCGGAAGTTCCAGTGTGGGCCAATCTACCTTAACTCGTTTTTATAGTTTGCATACTTTTGTATTACCTCTTCTTACTGCTGTATTTATGTTAATGCACTTTTCAATGATACGTAAGCAAGGCATTTCTGGTCCTTTATAGTGAATATGGGTCATAGATATTTGTAATCACTTCATTATCATTTTGTATTTTGGGGAGGATTTTTTTTCATTGCTACAATTATGGATTATAAAACAAAATAAAACATGTATTTAGATATTTTTCTTCAACTTAACAAAAATTGAATTTTTTTTACATACAAAAATAGTTGAAGGGAATTCTCCAAAAAAAATGGATTATGGGAGTGTGTGACTTGAACTATTTATTTGGCCGCGCAGATATATGACTTTATCTTATCTGCCACATTATAATTTACAATTAAATGTGTCTTTTTTCCAACCACCAAGCAAGGCTCTTACAGAGAGGGTAGGCTGGTTTTACTTGAAGAGAATCTTTTCTATGATCAGACTCGATTTTATTCTGCATCAACAGGCTCCATAAGATCCAGTAAAAGAAGTGATGTGATATAGTCTGAATTCTATATAGTATGACAACGCATTCATTTCCTATGCATTGATTTGATTTCTGATACTATTGGAGTGAACAAAGTAGATCTAAAGAACAACGCAAGTTAGGTTATATTAGTAACAAGTAAATTCTTTGTACATAAAAAGTATCAAGATTTTTTTTTGATAGGATAACAATTGCAAAGTTTGAGATCACCCAGAAAGCATTATCAACTTGAAAAGTCTACTCGGGTATTGAGCGTTTACTAAAATTTACTTAAAAAGAACTTAATTTTTTTTTCAATAAAAAATGGTAACTTTGGAAAAAGAGAATAGAATCAAGTTTCTTTTATTATTTAGAATCTTCATATATGTGTGGATAACACATACATTTTTTTCTAGTTTATTCTATAGATACAGTTGAAGAAAAATTTGATTAGTGCTCGAGCCGGATGATGAAAAATTATCATATCCGGTTCTTTTGGAGGATGGATCTATAAGAATTCACCTATCCCAATAACAAAAAAACCTGACTTGAATGATCCTGTATTAAGAGCTAAATTGGCTAAGGGAATGGGTCATAATTATTATGGAGAACCCGCATGGCCTAACGATCTTTTATATATTTTTCCAGTAGTAATTCTAGGTACTATTGCCTGTAACGTAGGCTTAGCGGTTCTAGAACCATCCATGATTGGGGAACCTGCGGATCCTTTTGCAACTCCTTTGGAAATACTACCTGAATGGTATTTTTTTCCCGTATTTCAAATACTTCGTACAGTGCCCAATAAGTTATTGGGCGTTCTTTTAATGGTTTCGGTACCTACGGGATTATTAACAGTACCCTTTTTGGAGAATGTTAATAAATTCCAAAATCCATTTCGCCGCCCAGTAGCAACTACCATCTTTTTGATTGGTACTGTAGTTGCCCTTTGGTTAGGTATTGGAGCAACATTACCTATTGAGAAATCCCTAACGTTAGGTCTTTTTTAAAATTATAAGATTGGTTTCATTTTGAATTCATTTTGAAATAAAATATCA
Source organism: Vigna unguiculata (assembly GCF_037176805.1). Taxonomy (NCBI): domain Eukaryota; kingdom Viridiplantae; phylum Streptophyta; class Magnoliopsida; order Fabales; family Fabaceae; genus Vigna; species Vigna unguiculata. The sequence goes on along the minus strand of NW_028197065.1, from coordinate 18,885 downwards.
TGACATCTGTATTGTATATCTAGGGAGAATTCTTTCTGAACCTACTAATCCCTAGATACATCTATTCCTTTTTAGATATATTCTGACCATTAGGATTTGTTCTAAATATTTAAATTACATATTTTGACCTTTCATTTTGAGTTTAGAAAAAAAATCAATTTGAAAAAATCCTATGTCAATAGATTTCAATTTTATGCAAAATACTTTTGTATTTTTAAAATGTCCAATATAGATTTTCCATCTTCTACGCGAAAATGTTCAAATTTCAGAAGGTCTTCTTGACTGTTATTCAAAAGTTCTAATAATGTATGAATATTGGATCTTTTGAGACAATTATAGATCCTGGGATGGTAATTCTAATTGGTCAATAAAAATAGATTTCAATGCTATTTCTTTTTTATTTTTCCTTAGTTTATCTTTAACCAATATATCATGAAAAGTAAAAAGGGGCAAAGTCACTTTGTCTTGATTTTTTTCTAAATGAAAGTTATCTTCTTCTGCGTGTAAAAAGGGAAGAAATAAATCAATCAAATTTTGGGAGGCTTCATAAAGGGCTTCCTTAGGAGTTAAACTTCCGTTTGTCCATATCTCCAGAAAAAGTATTTCTTGTTTTTCATTCCCATTGACATAAGAATGAATACTATAATTTACATTTCGAACAGGCATGAATCTAGCATCTATATCATAACTTCCGTCTTGAAAGTTTTTTAATGTTTTTATACGATACCCACGATTTCTCTCAATTTTTAATTCAATACACAAATTAACAGGTTCTGTTACGTTGGCTATATGTTGTCTATTATCAACGATTTCCACCGAGGGTGGTAAAATGATGTCTTGAGCGGTTATATATCCAGGACCTTTGAAAGAAATCCATGCGTCCTGTGTTCCATACATATTACTTTTCAATACAATTTTTTTCAAATTCATGAAAATTTCATGTACTGATTCTTCAATACCTATTATGGTAGAATATTCATGTGGTATTTTCTCTGATTTTACACGTGTGATACATGTTCCCTCTATTTCTCCGAGTAAAATTCTTCGGATTGCAATGCCTATTGTATCGGCTTGACCTTTCATAAGTGGGGACAGAATAAAGCGTCCATAATAAAGACGCTTACTGTCTATTCGTGATTCAACACATTTCCATTGTAGTGTCCGAGTAGAGACTCTTAATTTCTCTTGAACCATAGTAATTATTTTGATAAAACTCTTGACTTGTTTTTTTCTCTTGAACTATTTTTAATGTTTATTTTTAGTTTTATACACGTCTTTTTTTAGGAGACCTACATCCATTATGTGGCATAGGAGTTACATCTCGTATAAAATTTAATAGTATACCACTTCTACGAATAGCTCTTAATGCTGCATCTCTTCCGAGGCCAGGCCCTTTTATCATGATTTCTGCTCGTTGCATGCCTTGATCCGATACTGTTCGAATAGCATTTCCTGCTGCAGTTTGAGCGGCAAAAGGTGTTCCCCTTCGTGTACCCTTGAATCCACAAGTACCCGCGGAGGACCAAGAAATCACCCGACCTCGTACATCTGTAATAGTCACAATAGTATTGTTGAAACTAGCTTGAACATGAATAATTCCCTTTGGTATTTTACGAGTATAATTACGCGAACCAATACGTACATTTTTACGTGAACCTTTTTTAGGTATAGATTTTGCCATATTCGATTATTTCAATACAATATTTCATTAAAAAAAAAAAAATAAGATAGATCTAGGGTATGGAGATATCCATTTCATGTCAAAAACGGATCCTTTTCCAATTCTTTTCGAATTTGATATTCGATTTTTTCTATATTCTTTTTATTTGCTTTTGATTAATATCAAATACAATTTTTGAAATCAAAGTTAAAAGTTGAAATATCAATAATATTTAAAAAATGGATTTTTCATTTTCATAGAATAATATATATTCTAGATAATTTTATAATTTTCTCTCTTTTTTTATCTAGTCTATTTTTTTAGAAAGCTTCTGTTTGTTCAAATATTATCCTTGTCTTTGTTTATGTTTTGGATTGAAACAAATTACTATAATTCGTCCTCGTCTTCGAATCAATCGACATTTTTCACAAATTTTACGAACCGAGGCGTTTATTTTCATATTTTACATTCCTTAATTAGTTAATCCAAAATTGTGGAAGAAAATAAAGGTTCCTTACATTTTGAACGTCTATTTGAACGTCTATTAGTGGCTTTCTCAATAAAATAGAAAATAAAGTTGAGATTAAAAAACATCCTAATTCAATTGAGTGACTTCTCTTTTTTATTTTCTTATCGTATGTCCAGAAAAAGTATTGGAAACATATTCTAGAATAGAAATAAAAATCCAATTTGCATTAATTGTATATAAACCTTAAACCCCGGGCAAATAATTTATGGATAAGTTATTCATTTAGTAATTAAATCTTCGTGAATTTCCCTTTTTTTTACAATTCCAGTGAAATCCCTTCTTACATTCATCAATAAATATATCTATCTAAAAAAAATAGATATATTTCTATCTATGAGGGATGAAGTTCTATTAGAAACTTGCGTTTTATCTCTCTTTTTTTTTTTTACATAAATGAAATGGATACAAGTTTCTCATCGAATTCGGATATTAGAAAGATTACCATATATAACATAAAACTTCGCCGCCGATTTTTTCTAATCGAGCCTCTCGATCTGTCATTATACCTCTAGAAGTTGAAAGAATGACAATCCCCATGCCTCCTAAAATTCGAGGGATTTGTTGATAATTGTAATATATTCGTAGACCAGGTGTACTTATTCGTTTTAAATTGAAAAAACTTTTATATGATTCTTTTCTATTTCTTCGATACCGTAGAGTTAAAACTAAAAAATATTTGTCGTTTTCTCTATGTTTTCTGATGTTTTCAACAAAACCCTCTCGTAAAAGTATTTTTACAGTTTTTTCTGTAATGTTAGTAAAAGGTAATTGAACCATTCCTTTTTTATTCATGTCAGCATTTCGTATATAGGTTATTATGTTGGCGATAGTGTCCTTCCCCATGGTAAACGAAAAAAATTGTTGCCTCTTACTTTTTATATAATCAACATACTCCTTACATAAAATGATATTTCTTATTTGTGTATTTTTTATCTATAGATAGATCTTTATAACTCATTATAGCTCATTGACTAAGTTCGTTGAAATTTCTATTGTGACTATCATCGACTATTGTAAAATAAACAATTCAAAAAATCGAATAAAAGAAGATATTCAACTAAAGCAAATAGAAAATTCAAATAGAAATTCAAGTATCATAATGTTTTATTTATGTACAAATCACATCAATTACTATTTGTACTGTGTGTTGTAAATAAAATAGACATGAACCTTTTTTTTTGATTTGACCAAAAGACAAGGCTTCTGTATAGAGGTTCTTCTTTATCATAAGAGTCTATTTTGACAAATCAATAAAATATTGAATTGATTGAATTCTTCATTAAAAAAGAATTTTATTATTATTATGAATTATTGAATTCATTTAATGAATTCTAAAAGAAATGAGTTGAACTTCATTTTACTAAGAATTCAATTTTGTAATATTTCTTTATGCATTACTATTTAAAAATGGATGTTCAAATTAACGTTAACGACGAGATCTATTATCATTTTTCGCATGTCCTCGGAAGTTTAGAGTAGGTGAAAATTCTCCTAATTTATGGCCTACCATACGATCTGTTATATAAATAGGTAAATGTTCTTTTCCATTATGGATAGCAATGGTATGGCCAATCATTGTAGGTATAATGGTAGATGCTCTGGACCAAGTTAATATTATATCTTTTTCCGCTTTTGTGTTAAGCTTCTTTATTTTTCTTAATAAATGATTCGCTACAAAAGGATTTTTTTTTAGTGA
>NW_028197065.1:7500-12500 GCF_037176805.1 Vigna unguiculata | reverse complement strand
AGAGAGATATTGAGAGAAATCAAGAATTCTCGCTATTTCTTAGATTCATGGACCCAATTCAATTCAGCGGGATTTTTCATTCATATTTTTTTCCATCAAGAGAGTTTTATAAAACTCTTGGACTCCCGAATTTGGAGTATCCTACTTTCACGCAATTCACAGGGTTCAACAAGCAATCGATATTTCACGATCAAGTATGTAGTACTCTTTGTAGTAGCGGTCCTTATATATCGTATTAACAATCGAAAAATGGTCGAAAGAAAAAATCCCTATTTGACAAGGCTTCTTCCTATACCTATGAATTCCATTGGACCCAAAAATGATACATTGGAAGAATCATCTGAGTCTTCCAATATCAATAGGTTGATTGTTCCGCTCCTGTATCTTCCAAAAGGAAAAAAGATCTCTGAGAGTTCTTTCCTGGATCCGAAAGAGAGTACTCGGGTTCTCCCAATAACTAAAAAGTATATCATGCCTGAATTTAACTGGGATTCGCGGTGGTGGAGGAACTGGATAGGAAAAAAGAGCGATTCTAGTTGTAAGATATCTAATGAAACCATCGCTGGAATTGAGATCTCATTCAAAGAGAAAGATATCAAATATCTGGAGTTCCTTTTTGTATATTATATGGATGATCCGATCCGTAAGGACCATGATTGGGAATTTTTTGATCGTCTTTCCCCGAGAAAGAGGCGAAACATAATCAACTTGAATTCGGGACAGCTATTCGAAATCTTAGTGAAAGACTGGATTTATTATCTCATGTTTGCTTTTCGTGAAAAAATACCAAAGGAAGTGGAGGGTTTCTTCAAACAACAAGGGACTGGGTCAATTATTCAATCAAATGATATTGAGCATGTTTCGCATCTCTTCTTGAGAAACAAGCGGGCTATTTCTTTGCAAAATTGTGCTCAATTTCATATGTGGCAATTCCGTCAAGATCTCTTCGTTAGTTGGGGGAAGAGTCCGCACGAATCGGATTTTTTGAGGAACATGTCACGAGAGAATTGGATTTGGTTAGACAATGTGTGGTTGGGAAACAAGGATCGGTTTTTTAGCAAGGTACGGAATGTATCATCAAATCTTCAATATGATTCCACGAGATCTAGTTTCATTCAAGTAACGGATTCTAGCCAATTGAAAGGATCTTCTGATCAATCCAAGGATTCTTTCGATTCCATTAGGAATGAGGATTCGAAATATCACACATTGATCAATCAAAGAGAGATTCAACAACTAAAAGAAAGATCGATTCTTTGTTGGGATCCTTCCTTTCTTCAAACGGAACGAACAGAGATAGAATCAGAGCGATTCCTTAAAATCCTTTCTGGATATTCCTCAATGTGCCGACTATTCATGGAACGTGAGAAGCAGATGAATAATCATCTGCTTCCGGAAGAAATCGAAGAATTTTTTGGGAATCCTGCAAGAGCCACTCGTTCTTTTTTCTCTGACAGATGGTCAGAACTTCATCTGGGTTCGAATCCTACTGATAGGTCTACTAGAGATCAGAAATTGTTGAAAAAAGAACAAAAGAAACATCTTGCTTTTTCCAGGCGATCGGAAAAGAAAGAAATAGTGAATTTATTCAAGATAATTATGTACTTACAAAATACCGTCTCAATTCATCCTATTTCATCCTATCGAGGATGTGATATGGTTCCAAAGGGTGAACTGGACAGTTCCAATAAGATTTCATTCTTGAACAAAAATCCATTTTGGGGTTTATTTCATCTATTCCATGACCGGAACAGGGGGAGATACACGTTACACCACGATTTTGAATCAGAAGATATATTTCAAGAAATGGCAGATCTATTCACTCTATCAATAACCGAGCCGGATCTGGTGTATCATAAGGAATTTGATTTTTCTATGGATTCCTCCGGATTGGATCAAAAACATTTCTTGAATGAGTTATTGAACTCCAGGGATGAATCGAAAAAGCACTCTTTATTGGTTCTACCTCCTCTTTTTTATGAAGAGAATGAATCTTTTTATCGAAGGATCATAAAAAAATGGGTCCAGACCTCTTGCGGAAATAATGTGGAAGATCCAAAACCTAAAATAGTTGTATTTGCTAGCAACAACATAATGGAGGCAGTCAATCAATATAGATTGATCCGAAATCTGATTCAAATCCAATATAGCACCCATGGTTACATAAGAAATGTATTGAATCGATTCAATTGCAACTTCGAATATGGAATTCAAAGGTATCAAATAGGAAATGATACTCTGAATCATCGAACTAGAATGAAATACACGATCAACCAACATTTATCAAATTTGAAAAAGAGTCAGAAGAAGTGGTTCGATCCTCTTATTTTGATTTCTCGAACGGAGAGATCTATGAATTGGGATCCTAATGTATATAGATACAAATGGTCCAATGGGAGCAAGAATTTCCAGGAACATTTGGACTATTTCATTTCTGAGCAGAATAGCCGTTTTCAAGTAGTGTTCGATCGATTACATATTAATCAATATTCGATTGATTGGTCTGAGGTTATCGACAAAAAAGATTTGTCTAAGTCACTTTGTTTATTTTTGTCCAAGTTACTTCTTTTTTTGCCCAAGTTTCTTCTCTTTTTGTCTAACTCACTTCCTTCTTTTTTATTTGTGAGTTTTGGGGGTATCCCCATTCATAGGTCCGAGATCCACATCTATGAATTGAAAGGTCCGAATGATCCACTCTGTAATCAGTTATTAGAATCAATAGGTCTTCAAATCTTTCATTTGAAAAAAAGGAAACCCTTATTATTGGATGACCAAGATACTTCCCAAAAATCGAAATTCTTGATCAATGGAGGAACAATATCACCATTTTTGTTCAATAAGATACCAAAGTGGATGATTGACTCATTCCATACTAGAAAGAATCGCAGGAAATCTTTTGATAACACAGATTCCTATTTCTCAATGATATCCCACGATCCAGACAATTGGCTGAATCCCGTGAAACCATTTCATAGAAGTTCATTGATATACTATTTTTATAAAGCAAATCGACTTCGATTCTTGAATAATCAATATCACTTCTGCTTCTATTGTAACAAAAGATTCCCTTTTTATGTGGAAAAGGCCCGTATCAATAATTATGATTTTACGTATGGACAATTCCTCAAAATCTTGTTCATTCGCAACAAAATCTTTTCTTTTTGCGATGGTCAAAAAAAACATGCTTTTTTGAAGAGAGATACTATTTCACCAATCGAGTTACAGGTATCTAACATATTGATACCTAACGATTTTCCGCAAAGTGGCGACGAAGGGTATAACTTCTACAAATCTTTCCATTTTCCAATTCGATACGATCCATTCGTTCGTGGAGCTATTTACTCGATCGCAGACATTTCTGGAACACCTCTAACAGAGGGACAAATAGTCCATTTTGAAAAAACTTATTGTCAACCTCTTTCAGATATGAATATACCTGATTCAGAAGGGAAGAACTTGTATCAGTATCTCAATTTCAATTCAAACATGGGTTGGATTCACACTCCATGTTCTGAGAAATATTTACCATCCGAAAAAAGGAAAAAACGGAGTTCTTGTCTACAAAAATGCCTTGAGAAAGGTCAGATGTATAGAACCTTTCAACAAGATAGTGTTTTTTCAACTCTCTCAAAATGGAATCTATTCCAAACATATATACCATGGTTCCTTACCTCGACGGGGTACAAATATCTAAATTTCATATTTTTAGATACTTTTTCAGACCTATTGCCGATACTAAGTAGCAGCCAAAAATTTGTATCCATTTTTCATGATATTATGCATGGGTCAGATATATTATGGCGAATTCGTCAGATTCCATTGTGTCTTCCACAATGGAATCTGATAAGTGAGATTCCGGGTAATTGTTTCCATAATCTTCTTCTGTCCGAAGAAATGACTCATCGAAATAATGAGTTACTATTGATATCGACACATCTGAGATCGCTAAATGTTCAGGAGTTCTTCTATTCAATCCTTTTCCTTCTCCTTGTTGCTGGATATCTCGTTCGTACACATCTTCTCTTTGTTTCTCGAGTCTATAGTGAGTTACAGACAGAGTTCGAAAAGGTAAAATCTTTGATGATTCCATCATACATGATTGAGTTGCGAAAACTTCTGGATAGGTATCCTACATCTGAACTGAATTCTTTCTGGTTAAAGAATATCTTTCTAGTTGCTCTGGAACAATTAGGAGATTCTCTAGAAGAAATACGGAGTTTTGCTTTTGGTAGCAACATGCTATGGGGTGGTGGTCCCGCTTATGGGGTCAAATCCATACGTTCTAAGAATAAATATTGGAATCTCATCGATCTCATAAGTATTATACCAAATCCCATCAATCGAATCGCTTTTTCGAGAAATACGAGACATCTAAGTCATCCAAGTAAAGCAATCTATTCCTTGATAAGAAAAATAAAAAACGTGAATGGTGATTGGATTGATGATCAAATAGAATCCTGGGTCTCGAACACTGATTCGATTGATGATAAAGAAAAAGAATTCTTGGTTCAGTTTTCTACCTTAACAACAGAAAAAAGGATTGATCAAATTCTATTGAGTCTTACTCATAGTGATCTTTTATCAAAGAATAACTCTGGTTATCAAATAAGTGAACAACCGGGAGCAATTTACTTACGATACTTAGTTGACATTCAAAAAAAGTATCTAATGATTTATGAATTCAATACATCCTGTTTAGTAGAAAGACGTATATTCCTTGCTAATTATCAGACAATTACTTATTCACACACCTTGTGGGGGGCTAATAGTTTGCATTTCCCATCTCATGGAAAACCCTTTTCGCTCCGCTTAGCCCTACCTCCCCCTAGTAGGGGTATTTTAGTGATAGGTTCTATAGGAACTGGACGATCCTATTTGGTCAAATACCTAGCGACAAACTCCTATGTTCCTTTCATTACAGTATTTCTGAACAAGTTCCTGGATAACAAGCCTAAGGGTTTTCTTATTGATAATAGTGACTATATTGATGATAGTGACGA
>NW_028197064.1:45000-58135 GCF_037176805.1 Vigna unguiculata | reverse complement strand
ACTAAACCAGGCTCGCGTAGATACATTACCTGAACCATGCTTTTCCCAAGCGGGGGTCTAAGACCCTTTTCGGAAGCAAAACCCAGAGCAAAGGGGGGCACGGACAGCAGTTAGAACATACAGATAAGAGCACATAGCATCACTTACATCAGAAGTGGGATCACTCACTTCAAACCTTACTTCACAAGATCTTATCGCATTGAAAATCCGTATGGTGCAGTTATGAACGGAAGCACTGGGGTTAAGCCGAAAGTAGAAGTCGAAAGAGTAGTAGGAGTAGGCGAGAAGCCGGCGCGTCTTCATTTTGGGAATTCCTAACGGAATGAATATAACCAAGGGGAATGGAAATCATCGAAGATATAGTGTGTGTGCCGTGAGTAATCAATCTTCGCAAAGACAGAATCATGGATGTGGTCGTACTAATACTAATACTAATAAAGGATACTCTTTTGATACTTCTTTAATAGATCAGGAATTTATTTTCTTCAAAAATGGATTTGACTTTGCTTTTTAGGATGCTAAGGTTGGGGTGCTTATCCTCGTTTTAGTGATGTGCAGGCCCACTCGATGAAACGAAAAAGCTTGACAAGCTGGATGGATATTGGGTCACGGACATAGGAATACGGAATTAAAAAACCTGAGGCATTTAGGAAAACAACAAGCCTTGGTGCGACCTGACTCGGAACTGGAATTGGCAAAGAAGGAAGCCCCAGGTGCTTGAAAGACCAATACGCTCTAATGAGTCCCACTTACCAATATTTAAGGTGCACCGCAGGACTCATTCTGATCCACCCGCGGACACCCCTATCTTAAGCAAATGCCGACTTACCCTTGGCCTTCCCAGATAAGAAAAAAAAGAGAAAGAATTGCCTCTCGCTCACACCCTTTCTAGGGGCGAATCATCGGATCGGATTGACCACCCTTTCTTTTCGCTTTTGATGCAGCTACAGCCTTTTCAACTGCTATTTGCTCGGTAACCATTATCTAGTCATGAAACGGGAACCGTAAATGAATACGAATAGGCCCTTCGAACTTGATTCACAAGACAGGCTCCGGTCTTAGGCATGTCTATCAGGTCCATTCTATCTCCTCCTCGAAGGAAGAGGCTCAAAGGCGAAAGGGATCGCCCTTGACCCCACTACTGCTCAGCTTACTTGCTTTCCCTAAGCACACACACTAAGTAGATAGTAGGCACAGGTACGCTAGGAGCTCATCGAACTTAACTTGTAGAGTGAGACCAGTGCTCGATATGGTTCATTTCAGTTCTCGTTCTCTCGATATGCTTCAACACATACCTGTCATCTATCTTTTTCAAGCGGTATCTCAGTCTGCTTTCCCTGATATTGGTAGTACGTACTATCTTTCCTTGCGTGGAAGTAGTTCAAAGCTATCTTGAGATATATCTAAAAGCTATATATAAGGAGAAGTCCCGGTAGAGCTATTTCATGCCCTCTTATATGCTCGCTAACGTTTGTTAGCTCGTTTCCAGTACAGAAGGCGGGTCTGGGAGACTTTTAAGTGAGAGAAGACCGCTGATAAAACAGTAGTGCTGCTCACTGATCGGTAGGGAGGAAGGAAGCATAGCAGGGGAAGGGGATAGCAAGAGAGAGAGACATGCGAGTTCGACTCTCGTTCTATCCATGTTCAGCAGTCCTTGTCCATGTTGGAACTGGGCAGTACCGCTCAACTACGAGATGCTTGAAAGTAGTTGCTTTTACTGTCTTTATTGAGATGTTCCGTGTACCGCACCGAGCCTTAATAGGTTGAGATTCTGTAAGTAACTACTCCGTGCAGGAATCTCTTTATGGAGGGAATTTGGATTTGTTATGAGATGGACTTCTTTTTCAATGATTCTTCTGATTTACTTCCTCTGGCAGTTGTAGTCATTTATGCTCTGTGGTGGCGGCGCCCTTTACCATTATTAAATTTGCCTCGACCCGACCCCGATCTGACTTTAGCATTTGATGCTCTGAGATATGAAATATCTTCTTTACTATAAACCCTGTTCAAGGAACGCTTTGGTGAGTATTACGAATTGCCAAACGGCTTCACTTTCTCAGCCGTTGGTGAGCATCTATATTTTACGATCTTGATGTGACGGCTGGGTCTTGACCTAGCTACCGAACTGACTTAATGAAATGGTAGACGTGGCCAAAGGAAGGGGTCGAAGGACAACGAGAACTCACAGCTTTCTCTCTATCCTGCCTGAGGCCAAACTCACACTTTATGGAGCTATAGCATACATTGAGCCTGCAGGGAGAGCCCTCTGGAATTGCAAAAGCCTTTGCCTCTATAACAGCCTCAATTCAAAGAAAAGTGTAAGTTACATTGATTCGGTCTTCGGGCTCACCTGATCTTCTTGGGAGCGTACCCTACAAGGGAAGAGAGTAGCCTGGGACAAGATATCTGATTTACGCAAGGCCAAGCCGACCTTCCGCTTCCGGAATGGATTTCTTTGAGACAATAAAAGAAAGATAGATAAGGGATTTTTCTTTCCCAGCCGTTGCCCTTGTCAGAGAGATTCCTTTTTTTCTTTAAATAAGAGAATTCTGACCTCAACCTCACTCAAGGGATAGAAAGGGGCGATGAGCTCAGTGGAGTAGAAGCCGTCCTTCTGAAATAGAAAGCCCTAGCTATGAGTTACTCCAATCTAGCCGTGAAGCGCGAGGGCCAATATTCAAATGAAAGCAAGGGGCTGATTGTCCTCATGGGGAAGGGATGAATACGAGCTGTCGGAAGAGCTGCTCTCTAAGAAGCAACCAATCCAAGAATTTCTTGATTTGGTAGAGTACCAGTCACAACACTAGAACCAAGTTAGGTGAGCTTGAATGCATAGGTAAGAGCGGGGAAAGCTGCTCTTAGAGCGTACTCCTTCCGATCTAGGCGTATGGTTGAATCTATCCTTCAAGTAGTGCTTGATTGAGGGATGAACCCGAATCCGTACTTTCCGGTACTTTTCCTCTTTCAAGTGGGTTGAACTCTTTCTTTTTCTTTTATTGGCACGGATGGACACCTCGAAGAGAATCCTTCTTCTTCTGCCTGGCTGGCTTTGTACTGACTGATAAGAGTCTCCAATATGCAAGCCTTACACGTGACTTAGTAAGCCAAAACAGGGCAACCCACTGCTCGCGACGTGCGGTGCGAGTTGCTTTGTAAAAGGTATTTATGTATCAATCAGTAGCCAGAGAAAAAAAAAAGTACAATTGCAACTTCAGACATTGAAGAAGATTTTTTAATGAGCAAATTTGGCGCAAGCCAATGCCGCTAATAAACACCCTTTTTGAAATTGAAATGAAACAACTTTGAAGCGCCCTAACATGTACCTACGGAGCAGAAGATAGATCGGTCCTCGTAGAACGTTCAAGACTTTAAGTCTGTTGTTCCATATCAATTACTAAACCTCGTGGTATCCACGTACAAAACATACCATTACCAATAAAAGAATTAGCACATTGGTGTCGGTCTACTAAGCCAGTCAATCAAGTATGTAGTCGTAGAGTCCATGGTGTAGGACAGGTTTTAGTACGAGGAGTTCAATGAAAGGATTTCTCTATAGTAAGAGTGATCCATGGCCTTTCGCCTAGAGTCATAGAAGAATTCCTTCATGCTTCCCATAGGGGTAGGAAAGAGTCAAGTGGCCGGTTAAGCAGCTAGTCCTACCTAATCTAGGCACATACGCCGGTGAGAGCAGTGCCTTTTCAAATCAAAGCTTAGCTTCTGAGATTCTCTGACTAATAGAAAACAATCTTTTGGGAAAGTATTCTGCGCTCTACTCTATTAGGCTGTGGGGCCCAGATCTTCTTGAATAAACTACTGTTTGCCCCTTGGAATGAAGCCTCTTAGGCTGTCTACCTTTGATTCAAGAGTCTCACCTTGGCGATCTACTGAGAAGGTCGTATCCATGGTCTCGACTCGCTCATACCCAGCCCACCTCTCTGAGGGGGACTTCCTTGCTATGCCACCATCCTATTAGCTTAGCTGGTAGTTAATCTATTTACTAGTCTGATGCACACTTGGAAGGCTCTCCTTTATCTTACCAGTCGTGCAGCACTATACACGCGTTTAGGTCATCATTCTTATCTAAGGCGGATAATTGGGCTTATAATGCCTTTGTTTTATGGACCTCGGGACCTTTCATTTCCAACTTCGGCCTATCATCTTATGTTTTTAGTTTCAAAAAAAGAAAAGGTTCGCGCCCTAGAGTGCATCCACGTCTTAGCCTTCACGGATGAGGCCTGCTATGACAAGGGATAGATAGGCACTACCTCTAACAAGGTAGTCCTATGGCGATAGAATGCCTTCTGGATACGACTAAAGAATAAACCATTATCTATATTCCTAGTCCCTTTGTCTGAGCACAGGTGACTCTCTTAGTGTTAGTACTTGTTCAGTTAAGATGTACATAGTCTTTAGGGTACGGTCATTACGCAGCAATATATCTTCCCCACTGGGCGTGGTATACAAGATAGCATCTAGCAAAGGACTTATCAAACCTGTTCCGAATCCAGAATCGAAAGCCATAGGAACAAAGCTTGAGGAATACTGTGACTTCCATCAAGCCAAAGCAAAGTGAACGAATTGTTCATAATGGTGTCTGTGTGAAAAGGAGATTCCTTAGAAAGATTTGACTCCTCAACAGCTGTTCTCCCCTTACACCAACTGTATGTAGTTGAATCGAGATTGGCGTTGCCTGGGTCAACTCTCTCCTATCTCATGTTGCTATTTTAGCTTTCATTTCCGTTATGTTACATATTGATCTTCTTTGACCCGCGAAAGCGAACGAGGAAGCTTACCATTCCGCCGTCGGTCAGTTATTCAAAGAAGAGTATCAACGGTATAACTACGAAATATTGATAGCAAAGCTCGGACTTTCATCCCAAACTCTTTCTTCTTTCGAATCTGAACCATGAAAGTCAGTCAATGTTGGCTTCCTCGATTACACAGTTGACCACACGCATTCAACGGTAGGAGTAAGACCTTCTCTTTACAATTTGGAAGGTAAATTCCAGGGATACTCATCGAGTGGACCATACCAAGGCTTTCCAAGAAAGCTCCTTCTTTGCTTTTCTGATTGATCTCATTGTGGACGTGTAGAGATAGGCACCTTATCTATGCAATATAGATCTCTCTAGACAGATTCGTGAAAGATCCATTTATTTACGCCATGGAAGTTTCATTGCTGAATGACTTGTCTGCTACCAACTCCTTCCTCTATGGGGTAGGGCATCTCTACATGTGAGACCTTGTATACAAATTGATCACATACCGCCGAGTAATTAAAGAAAAACTCCTCCTTGCTTTCATGCATAGCAGACTAACAAGCTGAAAAGTGATCTCGCTGTACCCGATCCCCAAGCACTGACATTGAGAGAAGAGTGGAACGGGACTAGCCTTATAGGGGACTTCCCCGGATACTTATCAACTCATATCGGAGCAAGGAAGCTAGCAACCTACTGAGACTGAGACCGCGCGAAGCAATACCACATTCTCAATACCCCGGAAGACAGCGATGTAGGGCTTCGTTCTTCTCTTGTTCCTGTTTCCATACGGTATCGATGGGCCGATCGTTTCCTCTGGGAAAACTAGCAAATAGCATTTCCCTGGAAGTGGCATGTCAAAAAGGAGGAATTTAGATCCCACCTATGGGCGAAATCAATGAAGACCTTTTCCCTCCCTTCGGTCGCCTCTATTTCGAGAAATGTTGTTCTTCACTAGCGGCAAAACTAAGAATGATTTTATCCCTCATGGGCTGGCATGAGAAATTGAAATTGATCGATCTCCCCGATGGGAAGAAAGATTCCTAACAGTTATAAGACGATTATGTGCGGCGTAAATGGTGATCATTGCAGGATAAAACTTGGTGCTATAGCAAAACAACTTTTTCTTCCACGCACAGAATAGGTTGTTCAAGAAGGGGACAGGGATGTGGATCTCACTACTATTGATTAACCGGTGTCAGTTGCTTTAACAGCTTTCCATGGGCATCCACCCGCAAAGATAAGAGGCCTACGCAACGATCCTTAGAACTCTCCGGTTCAAAGCCGCCCGCAATCGATACCTTTCCATTCCTATATCCTATACGATACGCTATTTTCCTGTTTCAAAGAGCTTATTCGAGAACAAGGCGCAGCAAGAGCTAATTCGATAACAGGATTCTTCGCAATTAGCCTTTCCTCGCTTTCGCTTTCAAGGGGCGTAGCGCTTGCTTACTTCTTAGAGTAGAGTCCGGAATTTTTAGCTTATTAGGTCACAATCCTGTCTTATTTAGATCTTCTTTCAGTCTAGCCCTTCTTCCACATGAGATCCTATTTTTCCTAACTCCATGTAGCACCACTATCCAATGAAAAAAAAAATCCTGCTATTTCACTCCTGGAATTCCCTGATAGAGAACTCCAGTTCTATACCTGGGGCTAGCTACTAGCTCAGACTCCGGCTTCTTAGTGTGGCCAAGTGGTAAGTCCTTTCTTTTCTGTCTGAGAATATGTCTTATCTTCCGAGGTGGCATGAGACAATAAGTGAGTTCCAGTTTAGTCTTTTGAATGTTCCTGAGGTGGATCGAGTCTCTGGTAGTTCTAGGTGGCTAGAGACCAGGGCTAACAGTCCTAGAAAGAGCAGTCCTATTTCTAAAGTACACGAACATCTTTGACATAAGGACGCTTTCAATCTTTCTTCATGAAAGCCAGACAGCGGAGCGGAGATAGAGTCCAAGCGCACTATAGCACTGCAGGGAAAGAAAATATCTTCCTTTGAAAAACTAAAGTAGTACTAAATCAAAGAAAGACATGAATTGCCCGAAGGCCAGGTTCTTTATTCCCATAGGCACAAAGACCGATCCCGACCGTCCCTTATTATTTGATTTTACACGTGCCTGGAAATGATGCTTGAATTCTTGCTTGTCTTATGAGCCATTTACTTACTTATGGAAGACATGGGGCACGAACGAGAGCATGGTTAATTAAGTAGGCTATGGAGCATGAGCCATATCAGTGCTAGAAAGACTTCCTTTTTCGATATGGTTTGATAGTAGGAGAGAAGTAGTACCCCTACGAGCGATGGATAAGAAATGCTTTTTTTTTTCAAGCGGAAGAAACTTCACTGCAGGGGAAGGCTTATGTCACTCGGATGGGAAGGCGCTAGCCGCATGGAGTAGCCATAAGAGTTAGAAGACCGCCATCAAGGATGACAAGTCACATCGGGACAGCCCTTTTTCCAGCTAGCTGATATAGAATGGAAGGGGAAGGAGGAGAAAGATAAAAAGGCAATCAACAGACTCTGATAGACGCTATGGGACCATCTCCCTTGGGAGAAGCCTTTCCGTTGTTCCAGGGTTTTCTTACTATTGAGGTCCATTTTTCCTATCATGGCATGGGGATTAGAGAGAAGATCAAGAGTTTCGAACAAGCACGCAAGCCTGAAAGCATGAGTTTCCAGCGATCGAAGTTCAAACTTGGCCGGACAGGAAAGAGGGAAAGCCTTCTTCTCAATGAGCTGTATCCATTATACAATCACCGGGCTTTGCCAAAGACAGTCCCAGTAAAGGGGTGTGTAGCAAAGCATCCACCGAGACTAGATTGGAAGATAGTCATGTGCTCTATGAAAGCAATCGAACATCATGTGTGAAGCATATGAGATGGCTAGCCGGGCAGTTCCATCATAGTTCGTGACAGGGTGTAAAGGATATATGATCTTACTTTACGATTGAGGTCTTCTTTCTCCTCTTCTTCACCGGGAACCCCTATTTCATCAACCAGACGGACAATGGGAAGCGTCTGAGCAATAAAAAGATAAGCCAAAAACGTGAAGTAGAGGGATCCCATCCTGACGGATGAGCTGCTCCCTCCCCCGGTTAACTACCACTACCCGGTCTTCCCTTTGAATTGATAGCTTCCGCTGGAGCACTTGCCTTCGTGATGAATCCCTTGAGCTTTGACTATCTTTTTGCTTCTTCTTGCTAGCCTTCGATTGTATGGTTTCCTGTATCGCTCTTGTCAAGCTCCAGCCCGATCCCTGTGATCTCGTACTTGGCCTTCCCCCCCTCTTTATCTTCGTCCCGGGATAGAGCCTTTCACTAAAGGGAAGGTTCCCGAGCTTGGCCGAAAAAAATCCTGGAAGTAGCACTGCTTTGGCGATTGGCAAGACATATCCGAGTAGCGCTGCCTGAACGAAGCGTGGGCGTAAAGCATCAAGTGGAGGCGTCGAATCCTTGCAAGAGGGGGGCAGACCGGTCAAAGCCAAGTCCAGACGAGCTGGCCAAAAGGCATAGGGCCAAGGCGGAGCTGGCAGGCTCATCTCACTTATTGTGTGCTTTGTTGGAATAGACTGACATCAAGGGAAAGTGCACTTTATCTCGATTCCTCTCTTTCTACAACTCTTTCCAACCCACTGCTCAGCCCCCCTCCAAACTATGGCATCAAGGTCGGACCAAGGGTCGGCCTCCACCGATCTACTGATAAGGTAAGGGGAAAGACAACTGAATAAATAGGTCTATCTATCCTATAAAGACGGGCTAGAGTAAACGCCAAGCGCTGGCCCATTAGTGGGTTCAATTCCTGCTTGCCTCTCATTTTCAATTGTTTGTTAGAGTAGTCTCGATCCTATTGAACATAAGCTATATCACAGGGAGTAAGTAGATCATGATCGGAGGGGACGACCGGAGAAAGATAAGTCAAGGAGGACCCGAAGAGGAAGAGCGGTCCGTCCTAAACGAAGAGCGGTCGCTGAGAGCGAAATGAACTGATTTGGCCGGAGGGGGCCACGGGATTAGACTCTCGATGTATTATTACATTTCTAGCGGGAGGAGAGTAGCCCCGAAAGAAGTCGGTCCTAGCGAAAACACATAATACAGCTTATGGCCGAGAGTGTCATGAAAGAAAGGTCAGTCTGCACAGGCGGGACGTGACATTAATAGACAGGTCAAACTGTGGAATCGTCTGATTTTCACTCGGATGACGTAATTCAATTTGATTTATATCAGTGTGCAGCAGCCCCTATGACAGAATTGAACATCAGATATATCACATCCATAAAAAGATTAAAAACAGTCGGTTATGAGAGCAGCACTTTTCCTTGCGGGGGCCCCCGTCTCCCATCGGTGCGCTGGAGACGATTCTTTCTGTATCTTCGGCTTCGTCTTCTCCTCCTTCTGAGTCAAACAGATAAAATAAAACATGTGAATGAACGAATTTATCGTAGATTGCACGAGCAAACCACCCTTTTTTACTTTACAAATGATTGTGATTGTGGAGTTGAGGCAGGGGCTCTTGCTTTTTACTAGGCTAGACGACTCGGCGATTCTACCCTACTTTTTTCCCAGGATTGGACGCCTATTGACGAAGCTCAGGATTGGATTGTCGCCTTACTGCTTGACGAGAACAACCTACCACTGACTTTTTGAAAGTACCTATCTCATTGCACTAAAAGAGTCTGTCTTTGACGATAGGGCTTGAGGTCGATCGGTCCACCACTAAGGATCTATGGTAGGTCAAAGAGCGCAGAGAAGATTGTCCACCACTTCTTCTTGTACGCGCTATAAGATATAGGCTTTCTATGAAAGCTCGTAAGATCAGCTGACAAAACAAAACAGAAAGGGATTCGGACTCGCCTGGTTCATGTCTATCGACGAGGGATCTCAGATTGCGCTTGACCGCAGACTCGTAGCATGGGTGAGAATTCTTCATCTTAGGTAATGAAGGTGGGCGGCTCGTCGTCTTTGAAAAAGGAAGGGATGATTCTTGCCAAACTCTGTCATGCCCATCCTCCTTGGAGTTTAAAAAAAAAGATCCCCTTATGTTTTTCCGTCTTCTTCTCTGCCGAAAGGAAAGACAAAGGCGAGGGAGTCCTCGAACGGGGAAACCACGATTGAGAGGTCAGATCACACCATCCTCATTGATCCAACTCGGGTTGGTATGCTCACAAAGAGAGACCCTACCACATGTGTTTCAGTTTGAGAGCCACCCTGTTTTCTCGATGTCTTCTTCTCTTTCGGGTGGGAGGCATTCTTCAATAGCTTTCATTACTGAGGGGCCCAATCCTAAGAATAAGAGTATCAAAAGACTCGATCTATCCGACCTTACCATAGTCTCCCTCGAGGCGCGGTCAACCTAGCAGGTGTCATACCTTCAAAAGAGATGGCTCAGACAGATTAGCTATAATGCGCAGTTAGATACTTCGATGGCTCTCGAACTAGCTGTGTTAAGCATATAGCTAGCCTTCTATTACCTTATTTCTCCAAATTTATGAATCCATAATTGTTGCCATTCAGTCTCTTATTAGCGATAGGGGCCGTCATCCAACATGCTTCTATCTAAGTGATTTCATACCTTATTCCCTCCGCCACCCTCACCCTTCTAAGCTCCTTTGCCCTATGCCTTTAGTTAGTCTGCTTTGAATGATCATTTCACTCTTCGAAGGTGAGCGAAGTACTTCGAGGGATTAGATGGAAGGAACCTCTGCTAAGAATGGAATACAATTCTTTGTGTCCTTATTTAGCTTTCAAGTGGGAGAGGACTTCCATAGAGTGAGCCCTTCGATCGCGGTGCTCATCTTACCACCCTAACTACTAGCGCAGTCCAACTTATCCCTGCTAACCCACAACTAAAGCACCATGACTCTTTGATTCCGAAATGCGGCCGAGGGCATCGGAAAGGACACATCACACGCCCTAACTCCACGAAGGGATGGATGGAATAGACAGGCACAAACCGTTGACCCTAATCTTACCAAGATATACAGGTATTCAATCCAGAATGGGCACAGAAACTGTTCAGGAAGTGAATAAAGCAGAAAGATACACATTAGTATTGGACTTAACCCCAGAGGAGAAAGAAGAACCTCCGCTTGTCCTAGAGCTAGCCTCAGAGTCAGAAGTTTATGTTAACCATACCACTAGGACAGGAAGGGTCTATCAACCGCCTCATTTGCAAGGCTAAGAAGAGCAAGAATCTATTATGCCTTTCGCTCAGTTATGAGCCAACAGGAATTTGACTGGATTGAGACTCGCGGTGCTTACACCTCTAAAGTCAGCCTCGCTCAACAATTCCTCGAGACCAAAGCAAAAGTTCTCTTTCGATCCCAAGGAGTTCATTACCTATTATTGTTGGCTATTCCAATGCCAATGCCAATGATAGAGAGATTAGGGGAATATACTGACCGAGAAGAGAGAGTAAGACCCTAAATGCTTACGGGACAGAGAGGACGCTAGTGAGATGCGCAGGTGTATGAGCTCTGAGATGTGTAGGTAGAAAGAGAAGAAGCCGTTCCAACTGGTCCTATCATCCTAGGGTAGTAGTCAATCCGATGTAGCTAATCCGACCGGCATTAGTAGACGAGTACAAATGAATATAGTAGCCCTATACAATAGACGGTAGTTCCATTAGAAATTCTATGTAAAAAGTAACCTACCGGTTACAAAGGCCTATGAATTTACAAAGTCAACATCGGAGAGTCTTCTTAACAGCTGTACTAATGCCGTTCGCCTTGACTTTAGTCATGTAGAGCATTTTCTTTTGGCATAGGAGCCTTCTAGGCCTACTGACTCTTATCTAAAGGGGCATATCGAGATCCCTTAGCCCACAAAGCCCTTGACTTTCCTTCTCTGCTTCGCACCATCGTGACACTCACCCTTCGTTACCCAGCCCATCGCTAACGCTCAGCCTCGTCTTTTGATTTGACGACCTATTTCCCTCTTTCTCTATTTAGGATAGAAAGCATAAGGTCGCAAGTGAAGCTTCTGGAGAGAGCAATGAAAGAGTTAGAATTGGACCCATAACATTGACACAGGGAGAATCCATTGCTTGGTTTCCCACAGGCAGAAAAGGACTTGGCCTGGATGTAAACTGTAAAATGAAAAGAAAATTGTAGTATCCAAAAGGGCAGCTAAGCTAGCAATCCGAACAAGAAGATCTTCCCGTGGACTCAACAGGGTTCACGAATCTTATCAACTATTTACATGAAGTAAAGTTGGAATAGATCCCAGACTTCGGAGATAGCCACCACTACTACTACTTTAGAAAGGACCGAATGGCGTGCCTTATACCTTTCAAATGAATGGTGGGGAGACCGGAATCGCTTTTGTCGCTCCGGATTTCCTCTTAGCCGAAAGGGTCGAGGCAGGAAGGAGAACGCTATATATACACCTCTTTGTACCTGGGACTAGACATAATAGCTTGAGAAAGGCTCGGGAAAGTACGTTGTGTATTTTATAGCACACGAGATAGGCGGCTTGGCTTAGAGCCTACACCAATCTATCTGTTCTATCTGTAATAGTTCGATCTGTCTTCCTGAGATGAGAATTTGTTTGAAATAGCTAGATTAGAACTGGCCGCCTTGCCTTGGCTTATTGTGTGATTTTTGAGCAGGAGCGAGCTGTCTTTGGCACAATCTGTACTGTAGCCGGGAAAGCAGGAGTCAAGCTGTTCACAAGCAGTGGTTATGAGCCGCATCTAAAGCCAATCCATTTACAAGTGAAATCTTGCCCAACTCCAACTACAAGGAAAGAAAGGGGTGAGGTGCTCATTCTGTATAAATTGGGTCTCTCGGAACCATGGGCGGCGAAAACTAGGATGGAATCATAGGTAAGGGATGACATAACTGGGGAGTAGGAATGGCAGATCCGTTTTTTCCCAACATTATGAACTCTTCAACTTGTAGTCCACCAAGAGGCTCAATCCTCTCCTGACTTACGTCTGAGCCCAGGTTTGTAAACCAGCCATTCAATGGAAGACTTTGTCCTCTTATTTATGTTAAGCATTAGGGTCCTTCACATAATCTCGAACCGTGCCCCTTCCCTCAATGAGTCACGAGCGAGCCATGCCACATTGCATGGGAGGAACTGATCCTTCACTTCCCTTTTGAGCTTTCGATTCTATTCTAGACCGCTTGATATCATATCTTACCAGCCCCACCCGGGTGGCTTCCGCGTCACCCCCAGTTGCTCCATTCTGGATCCCTGAGTGATAGAATAGCTATAAGCTAGCCCACCCTCACCTTGATGAGTTTCACTAAGAAACCGGGGGGTGCCTATGTGACTAACATAGGGCTCTGCCTTACCAAGCAGAGTGAGGTTAGAAACTCCAATTTTGTGATAGGACTGACCCTGGTGAGAACCAGCCTATCACGCCACCGAGGTTCCGCCTCG
>NW_028197064.1:0-35000 GCF_037176805.1 Vigna unguiculata | reverse complement strand
ACCGGGGCCTGGCCAAAGTCCAGGGTGGCTCAAAGTTCGATCAAGGAGATCCCTGTCCTGTGCCCTATTCACTAAGATCTTCGAATTAGCCCTTACCGAAAAGCACGGCTTACCTCACTTTCAAGCATCCACTGGATCAGAGATAGAGATCCTTCTTCCTTTAGCGGCTGAGAACAAAGAGTAATCCCAATCCCTGAACGTAGTCCAACCTTCGGTCCTTCTGAAGCCGAGAAGGAGACTCCCAAGCATCCGAGATGCGAAAAGAAAAAGGGACCTTTCTCTAAGCCATTTGAAGTAGACAGGGATAAGGACAAGAGGCTCGCTACCGAGCTCGATGCTTTGAATAGGACCCACGGGGCGGTAATCTCAGATGCAGCAAAGAAAGAGGAAAGGCAGTGAAGGCTATTCCTGTCAAAGACCGTCTTTTTCCAAACACCGTATTCTTGCAAAAACCGGAGAATCCAATCCGCATCAATCTGGTCAGAATAGCCCTTCCTCTGCCGTACCTCTGATCAGTTCTTCAGAAAGCATTCCGTAAATAAAAGGGTGAGAACAGTAGCCTCAGTACCAATGAGCGGGTTGAGATCAGGAAAGAAAGAAGACCGACCAGATATTCAGCAAAGCATACTTCCGGGAGAGAATTCTATTTCATCGTTACACAATCTTCTGACTTACCTATTATGATATTCGTAGATCGCATAAGACGAAGATAGTCTGTTTTCACGTAGATAACAGTTGAAGAGTGAATCTGTCCTTACTAGACTTCAGGTTTAGATCGAGTTAGGGGGGAATACCGGGTATAACCAAAAATTCCTGTCATAAATGCTATTCATCAAGGCGACCGGAGGGAGGACAACACAACCTGAATGAAAGCCTTTCAAAACAAAAAAAATAGGGTTAGCTAGATAAGAGGAAGAGAATGACATATGTGCTTACTTTACTTGCAGTTCCCCTCCTTGACTATGTCCCGGCTGATTGGTGGGAAAAAAAGAGGTTAAGGGAGAAAAACCTTGCCTCATATGCGATTCCGCCTAACACATTGAACTCTGGGGGAAGAGGACTTTTTGTTTATTAAATCCCGTATCAGTTGGATTTTAAAAAAAGGGGAGTCCAAGACTATTCATTTCAGTTATCCACCCTTAAACGCGGAAGGCGTCATAGGATTTGAGCCCTTTAGGACTGGAAATTGGATATTGAATCACACCAATATCCTTGGCGGCCACATCGTGCGAGATTACCAGAACCTCTTTACTACTGACCATCATTCCTAATATTATTTGATTTAGATCCTTATCTTAGTGGCAAGATGACTTCTCAACAGGATATTAACGCGCTTTCTCAACCTATCTCAGAGGATTCCATTTTTCCGTTCCGTAAGGTCTTTTTTTAATTGAAGGCTCCAGGACCAGATAGGAAAGCATTGAGCTAGGATGACTTCACTACCTTAGTCTATTCACCCTCGGATCAATTCACTGGCTTGCTTACTTGCTTGGTGCACACTGACTTGACTGACTGAAGACCGGAATGGACCAATGCGAGATTGACTAAAGAAGGGCGCCAAGGAAAAGGCAAACTAGATAAAAAGCCAAGCTGACTGAATGAAATGCCGCAGCTGACTCTGACTCCGGTTTGGTACCTATTCCATATCTGAAGATTGACCACAGCCTAATTAATTGAATGCCTTACCGCTTTAAACTTTGCTTGGAGTTCGATCCGCCTATGAACTCTTCTTCATACGCTTACTCTCTTACCGGAAAGGCAACCCAACGAAAAGAGTCTTAGTCCAGCTTCGTCCCAAAGCTTGGAGATGCCAGGGGCTGAAAAAGTGGGAGTTACAGTATGTTCTTCTCAAGCCAAACCTTCCGAATGGAAGCGCTGGGTTTCTCTGGACTACTCTTCTGCCATTCATTACCCTTGACATGAGAGGTATATCGTTACCTTTGATCTCATTTCCATTTTTTTTATTTTGCAGAGTCTCAGCTCTTTCCTCGAGCCCCACGGGGTCCTCTCAATCCCGCTCTCTCACTTCTGTCGCTATAAGTGTATAAGTGTGCTCCCCCTTTGTGCGCAGAACGCCGAGGGTGTTCAGGTCTTTCCCCTCTTTTATCTTATTGCTTTCTTTTCTCCATTTCTCACTTGGGTCTAATTGCCAGGTTCAAGTGAACCCTCAGTAGCTTGAACCTGGCAACGGTCTTTGACACATCTATTAGCTGAAGAGGCCTAACGCTGGTCTTTTTATTCTTCCTATGACTAGCCGATGTAGACTATATCCATAGCCTTTCATATTAGTTAGGGTTGTGTCCTTAACGAATTTGTGAAACTCGTTTAGGCGAATCGATCAATATAAGGGCTTATACACCTACCTTTGAATGAAAGAAGTGTTGATTGTATGCCTGGAAAAGAGAAAGAGTGACTTCCGGCGGTCTGACGATTGATTGCATTTGGTTCAATTTATCTTGCTTGAGAGGGCAAAGGCAGGAAATAGAGTATGGAGTTAGGGGCTTGCTTAATGGCTTTCCTTCCGGCTTCAATGCTCAAGGCATTTCTTTTTTCTTTTTTTGGATTATGCTCTAGTGTTTGAATCATTTTTCTATCTATTCGTCTTTCTATTGATCTATTTGTTTTGCTATCATTCAGTATCAGTAAGATTGATTAGTATGTGGATTACGTGGCTCGCTCTCGCTCTTTGAGTTCTTGGTCTGAAGGTGAACGAGCTCTTGGTGTCGTAATTCCTACTCGCTTTCCTTGTATTAGCTACAGCCACCGAAGCATTCTTTCGTCAACACGAGTTAGCTATTCTCTGATCTTTGCCTTATTCTTTCTTCCTTTTCGTATGTATTTTCAACCGCACAACTGGAACCAAAAATTTCATTGCCTTGAAGAGCCTTCCATTCTTAAGCCAGCCAATCCAGTCAATCAATAAAGGGGCGAAGCGGTGTGAACATGGCCTCATTCTATGACGAGTTGGAGGAGATAGCAGGCTACGGCGAGGAGCCGCCCTACGAGGAAGACAAAAGGGACACTGAGGTCCGAGGACCGGAGGCCCACGTATATGCACTCATGAATACTTATCAATTCAAAAAATTCTTTGATCGTAGAGCAGGCACGTTTCGCCGCTACGCTAAAAGGCTCTTCTATTATGGATCACACGTCCAATTCTCTGGCTCAGAAAGGCTTTCGATGTTTTGATCCTTCTTCTCGTTTTCGCCGTCCCGGCATGTTACCTTCCCTTTTTGGAGTACCAGCTATAGTAGTCAGTCCACTGGGTCTACCTTTTGCGTCCCTGGTGAGGTTGGTTCATCGGCCGAGTCAATCCAGTTTAGAATCTTATTTTCTAGTGAGTTATAGAGCATCTAGTAGATAAACTACTAGCATGAGTAGTTAGACTACCCATACTCAGTTTACGCTGTTCGTGACAGCGATGTTCCAGTCAGACCCGTTCCAGAACCGATGAAAGAGAAAAACCCACTAGCGGGTAAACCTGTGCTTTAGCCCCCAGCAATAGATCTAGTGAGACAGGATTTTCCTTGCCTATGTTCCCCCTGAAGTGAGGCCCCACCGAATCGTCTGCTTAGTCTTCTTTCTCTTTCCTGTGCTATCCAGAAGAGTGAGACATAAGTCTAAAGTTATCCCACTAGTAATGTGCACTATCTGACTTGTCCTTGGTACATCTTATATGAAGCAGTACTGTAGCCTTACAAGCTGCTTGAATGGGTAGCGGACTTTCTATCTACGCCGAGTTTTGATGCCCGACTCAA
This sequence comes from Vigna unguiculata, assembly GCF_037176805.1. NCBI lineage: Eukaryota > Viridiplantae > Streptophyta > Magnoliopsida > Fabales > Fabaceae > Vigna > Vigna unguiculata. The sequence continues at coordinate 31,242 of NW_028197064.1, read as the reverse complement.
AGCCTCCTACTCTTCCCCTTCCGCGAAGACAACCTCTGCCGCCTAGTCTGCTTGCCTTTGCTTCCTAAAGTGAGATGTCCAAGAGAAAAGGAACGAGGGGAAGAAGCGACGAGAACATAAAATCGTGAATGAAAGAGCGTGACGAGACTTTCTCAATTCGAGATGTTAGAAGGTGCAAAATCAATGGGTGCCGGAGCTGCTACAATTGCTTCAGCGGGAGCTGCTGTAGGTATTGGAAACGTATTCAGTTCATTAATTCATTCCGTGGCAAGAAATCCATCATTGGCAAAACAGTTATTCGGATATGCAATCCTGGGCTTTGCTCTAACCGAGGCTATTGCCTTGTTCGCATTAATGATGGCCTTTTTGATTCTCTTTGTTTTCTAAGTTTCTCCTTTTGAAAGGTGTAGTCTCTCCTACCTGAAGAGGACGAGGCCCCCGGAAATGGGGGGAAGGGGAGTGGGCAAGGGGCCCCTTCACGGCTAATCGATCTCTCTCCCTCTAGTAAGCTCATCGAAAGACCTGGTGCCCAATACTAAAACTTGGGGAAGGTGGGATGCTAGGTGGACAGGATTGGACGTTAACCTAGAGAGCTAAGTGTAGTGCACTTCGTTCTCTTTGATTGGCACATGGAAGATCCACTTAAAGCATAAAGAAGATCTGCACCGCTAAGACAAGGAAGGTAAGATGTTCAGAAAGAAGATAAGACAAAAAAGTCAATATTGCAACTGACAGCTAATAGGAGAGAGAATACAACTGTCAGCAAATAAAATAGATAAGACAGTCCTGTCTTGATAGTTTACTTCAGATTTCAATGTCCGATCTGACTGTGAGAATAGCGAAGTCCGGAATGACATGCTCAATGCCAGTCCATCCAGAAATGCCAGATGAATCCCGTGAGAGATCTAATCTAGGCAGAAGATCCCATCCCTAAAAAAAAAAAAGTGTAATCAGAGGGTGAAACCTTGCTTTGCAAAAGGGGAGTTCTTTCCCGCATCCATCCCATAAACCCCTGTCAAGCTTCTACTCATTCTCAATTCAGGAAAAGGTTTCCGGTTGCCATAAATAAAACCACAATCACACAGTCAACTCGAACAAAGAGCTTCTCGCCTACAAATTAAGGAGCTGGTCCAAGCCTTCCTCTTTACTGTTTAGGAGTAGCATTGAAGATTCGAAACCTTTCGTGTCGTCAGGTTGCTACACCTAACCTAGCCTAGCGGGAGCTCACTTAAGGCTCCGAGTATCATGATCGTAAGACGACATTTGCTAGCCTCACACTACCCTTTTTGGAACCCTCGAGTAGTCATGTGGAATAAACAAACGAAAAGAAAGGAGAAAGGCTTGCTGTTGCCAAGGCCTATTCCTCGACCATCGTCACCTATTCAATAAGTTGGGAGTCCCCGCCATGTAAACCCATATCCCATGGAAGAATCGAATCAATACCGACTATTTCTTTAGCATCCCGAAGAGTGACGAGAAGACCACACTTTACATCTTTCTTTCAAAAGAGGAGAACGCGCTCATAGAATATTAACAAAAATGAAAGAAATCCTCGTCCAGTGGCACGTCCTTTAGCTGCTGCGGTCCGGTACGGGGAAAGAAGTTCGGACATATTCTATATAGGAAGCGCTCCTTGCCTGAAGAATAGGCGTCTTTCATACCTTTCCTGGGAACGGGCAAGAAAACAGATTGGCCTATGAATGTGCACCCTCTTTCCTGATACTAGGGACATTTGATTCTTTCTGACCTATATTATAATCTTACCAAACTGCTCTTATTCCGCTAAAAGAGCAAAGATAAAAGCCCTCTTATGCCAGAAATTTAATAAAGAATAAAGAAAGTGTACTTTCACCTCTGGAATGGCAACATGCGAAAGACACCCACTGGCGTGCTTACGTTCTTTCTTCGCTTCCCAGCCAACAAGCAACTCCTTGAGCTTTATAAAGCCGTTGATTGCCATCCGTTTTCTTGCTGGAATCTTTTTCTTATTCTGAATATAACCTGTCCTCCCGGGGCTCAAGGGAGAGGCCTGACTGTCTTTTCTATAGAGTTGGAGTAGTAGTTGGACAAAAGAACTCTCTGGCCGGAGTCAAACACGTAGTCGTGACCTGTCCCGTCGTTACTCCTCTTTCTATATGTTTAGGGAGAAAGAATTAGGCTGCCTAAAAAGAAACTCTAGGCGTTGGATTGTTTTTATTTTCTGCTGGTGAGGAAAGGTCGTGCAATCGCAGAGGACTAGTTCCCTATCCCGCTGATAAGAATAAAAAAGGGATCGGCGCAGTGGATAGGCCACTCTCACTGGAAGAGCTTAGCTTATTCCAAAGCATCCCTGACGCTCTCTAGTTTAGGAATAGAGGGTGCCGCATCCGAGGCAAAGCAAGAGCTAACAGCCTCTTTTTTTCCATCCTTACTTTCATCCGTTAATGCTTCTTCTTTCCAGTCAGTTTAGATCCTGAGAACAAGTCAAGCTTCAAATAAGTAGTCCGCTAAGGTCTGTCTAACAATAGAGCTTCCAGAGGCAAGCCGAAGCGGAGAATGTTTCTCCTAAAGAGTCTATTATAGTAGTCTATCAAAGCACAAGGAGAATGGCTCTGACTAAGCATCTGGTGAGGGATCCGCTGGATTAGTAAGCATCACATAAGGAGGACGGTGGAGATCTAAGTTGCTCCTTTCTTCCCCCTTCCCCAGTTCTCTAACTAGTGGTGTAAGCAAGTGCTCCATTGTGTAATGGTCTAAGGGCCTTTCAGTTCTAATCTGACCTACCGTGTCTAAGGTGTGACTTCTTCCAAGAGTGGGAGGGCTCACAGTAAGACCGGGTAGACGGGTATAGCAGTAATAGTACTTTCACCCAATAGGATAAGGCAAGTCAGTTTGAAAGCAAGGCAAACAACCTTTGCCTCTTGGACTACGGCTTGGAAACCTTTGCCAAGTTTCCTCAGTGAGAAAGGAATCAAACTCACTCTCTTTTCTTCTTCAACTCAACCAAGTCCAATAGAAAACACATTAAGCTTCGTCTAACAGGAAGTAGCACCTGCCGCCTTGCATAGCATGTCGAGAATCCTTTTCCTTGTTTCGAAATACAGATTGTTGTGGAGAGTCTAAATTGCGTAAGAGAAAGAAGCTGTTCTTGAATTGCTAGTCTGTCAGTGAGAAGCTGTGATCGAGAAAGTCTCGCCCAAAGAGCTCTACAGTAGTGCCTTGCGGGGTCGTAGAGCCGGGGGAGCTCAGATCCGATTCTTGCATTCATCTTAACTGCAGATTTCTACTTCTTCTTACCCAGTTTGTAAGCAGAGGAGAACAAATAAGATAGAAGCCCATATTGAAACTATACTTCCTAACTAGAGTAGTAAGAAGTCTTTTCAGAAGCAGTAGACTGAGAGGCTTTGGCAGAATTGATCGAACTTCTTGCTCTCAGGGTGCTTCGCTTGAGCTCAACCATCCGGGATGCTTGTTTTCTGAGGATGATTCTTTCGCGTAAGTAAGGGAAGTGTTGAGCCAGAGTAGAGATGACCTTTTCAGCATCGCTGTGAGAGCATCCGAGTGAATAATTTCTGCCAATTGCATGCTGAAATAGTTTCTTAGTGCTTCCCTTTGTTCTTGCAAGAGATCAAGACTGGTAGGCAGGCTAAGGCCAGAGATTCAATGCCCGAGGTCTTTCCTCTCCTTATCAGTCGAGTTACTTCATAACCTCTTCTTCTGATTATAGTCGTCGTAACTCTCTCTATCTTAGGTGTCGGCATCACACATATCATATAGATTGTGTGTAGTGAGTGAGATTTCCCAAACAAAACATTAGGAAAGGAGTTAAAAAAAGAAAAAGAATAGAGGCCATCTGACTTGGTTAAGTCATGTTAGTTGTGGTTAACAGCAGAACCAAAGCAGAATGACTGACCCTGCCTCCAAAGAGGAAGGTGCATTCCTTGTTATATCCCATAGCTTGCTGAGACCGGAGATAGGGTCCCCTCAGATATGACGATAGGTACGTTCCTGCCAAACATGTTAATAATATAGGTTTCCCTATGGGCATATCCCAGGTTTCCAATATGATCTTAAAATAGACAATCACACACAAAATAGCTCGACTGTAATCCGAGTAACGAAGACTGATAAGCATAAGGATTGAGAATTCATGGGATTGATCAGGTCTCAAGACTGGGACGTCGCTTTTAGCTGCTTTTTTGCAGACTAGATTACTAGGATGCTTGGGAAGTAGCCGTATCTTCTTCTTGCTCCGCTGCTCTCAGAAAACCTGGGACTGAATCTCTAAAATAAGGACTTGTCTATCCGGTTTATCCTGTTAGTGAGATGGGTGTAGCTCCCCTGGATGCATGAAGGCTTTCTTCTTTTGAATTCGGGTTCCCGCATATTGATTGATGCTTCCTTGGAATACCTTTCCATAGGAGTGGTAGAGTCCTAATAAGAGGCCAATTCCTGATACGCCCCTATGAATCTCCCTGGATATCTTCACTTTCTTCGGACGAGCATCCCTGACATAGCTGCCCTTGATAGAAATCCCCTGGCTTTCCTTACTAAATTATAAATCAATCCGGCAATCTTCCTTACAGTTATTTTCTCCTTAATAGTCTATCGGAATTTCTCTGAGAAACCCCCGGGAATCCTTACTTAAAAGCCCCTTTATCTTGATTGTTCGAATAGGATGTGTTAAGCAACAACTTCAAAGCCCTTAGCTACCGGTATTGCTTTGAAAAATCCTGGGTTAATGCAGGTTTCTTTGCTTTCTTTTTATCTGACGCAAGTTATTCATTGATAAAATCAGGATCTTTCTTCTCTCTTCGTTCCTCTCCTTACAGTCGAGTTACTACGTTCCTCTTCTTCTTATTCCCTCCCATGCATCAACAGTTCCAATTTATGGGATAATCCGAGGCAAAGGCCATATCCCGAAGCTAACTCATAACTCTTTCCCGAGTCAACTCACCCTTTCACGCTAACCCTGCTTTGGAAAAAAGAAGGAATGAAATAGCTCGACTGATAAGGAGAGGAAGCAAGGCACTTGAGATGGGTGCTTTCCTTCTTTTTTCTTTCGAAGGTGTTAAAGGGCTGATTGAGGTATAAATTCAATACATATAATTTTTATTTTTCTTGATTTGGTGGTAACCCATTTGGACGAGCAATCGCTACTTCGTTCTCGCCTTTGAGTGTGCAGGGCTTGAATCATCCATAAAACGCCTATTCCTAGGTGCCAAGCTTGTGTTAAAGATCTTACTTGCCTGATTCCCGGAACTGGGTTAAAATAAAAAAAGTGAAGAATTGCAAATATTTTAGATATTGTCTCAGTACTTGTGGCTAGTCCTATTATATGGACTTGACCTCCCTAAGGATGCTTCCACAGAAGAGGCGAGAGGTTCTATCCTTCGGGTATGTGTACCGAACGGGAAATCTATACTCGTAGGCGGTGATACCTCAAGCCCATGATACAACATTTTAAAGTAAGAAAGCAGTTGATAACGAAAAGTTAACCCCCGGTCGGACTTGGTAGGGTAGGAGCCGAATAGAAGGCATAAAGTCAGAGGAATGAGCGGGTAAAGAAGAAAGAGATTGGAAAGATGAGATTCATGTATTGACGTAATCTAGTAGACCCTTAAAGAACATCCAAACCTAGAAACAAGAGCACGCCCATCAAACGGAAAGAATTGATAAATAGGAGGCGGGTAAGCCCGAATAGCTTCCTCAAAAGCATGATGTAGCGACTTACTATTAATTCATAATGCGAGCTAGCATTTGGGGCTAATGTCTGTAGATGTGATACCTCCTGGTCAGAGACGGAGAATCGCTGTTATCGGATCTGGTAATAAACGTATGCTTAGTAGGGAGGGGCTCGCCCAGATGCTTTGCGAGACCGAATCATTTTGTGTTCGGTTGCGTTATCTACCGCAAAGAGGGACTCCCCCTTTCTATTAGAACAGTGTTAGTTCGCTATTACTGCCGGTCAGGCCGACGAGAATTCTATTCTGATATTGCTATGTGCGCCACTAGAGCTTTGATCATATGCTTTGAGCCGAGTCGATGAGTTTGAATATTCATTCGTGTACGTATGCCATGTAGATTGAAAAGGGAGAAGCCCTCACTGACGGAGTATAAATAGCACACCAGATGGATCATTCAATAGAAAGCCGAAGGCGAAGAGTGAACACCTCCAAAGGGCTGGGTGAGAGAAAGCGTCCTTTGTTGATACCTAGTGTACACCGCCACCTACTGAAATGGATTAATAAACGTGGCTTTCTATTGCTTGTAGCGGCGTTGCTTCCTTTTGTTCACCGCGGCGAAAAATGAAATCTTGAGAAAGAAGGCCTTGTGGGGCATCTCCAGCAGCGCCAAAGAAGGAAGATGGAAAGTCTTCTTTGTAGACTCGCACCGCTCACTTACGGTTTTATACAGAGGGGGGTTGTATTGAAGGGCCATAAGCTTTGAATATGCGTTGGTTCCAATCCGGATCTCGTTGTTTGGGTCTCGAGATGATATTCAGGAGACAAAAGAGCAGAGCTGATAGAAATGCTAATTATAATGGAGATACTAATTCTTTAATAAAGACTTGTGCCCATTGTCCAAGATTCCTTTGTGGGACTTTCTTTTTATTCTTCTTGACTTGACTCAACAACCCTCCAATTCAGGACAGAACTCTAAGGGTATCTCTGAAGATTCAAAATACAGAAGAGCGACTGCCAATCAAGACAATATTGAATTGAAGCACGCGCCTTAGGACCGATCCCAGTGAAATAGGAAAACGAATCCGCGCGCTACCGAGTTTCCTTCATCGATCGGAACAAAACTAGCAAAAGAAAGAGGGAGCTGCGCTATACATAATACAAAGGGACCCAGGCTCTGCCCGAATGATACGATCAGCAACTTCTAGTACCCAAGCTATGTGATCAATAACTATTCTCCTAGAGGCGAATCCCTCAGGGCGCCCTAAGCAACCGAAGGGTAGAGAAGATGAAGAATAAGGGTAATCTAAGCATGCGCCACCAAAAGGAAAGAGAGGACCGATTGATACCAATAGCAAGATACACATCTTTTTTTTTAGACTCCGAGGGTTGAGAATAGTTGAGGATCAGAAGATTGGCCTTAATAGATTAAGTGCAAACTTTCTTTTTTATATTATATATATGAGTAAGCCCCTTCCCTTAGGAACAGAAGTATACACAAGGGGGTAATTTCTCACAATTATTCACGTTCAACTCCAAGATCCAGCAAGCCAACTTCAACCGAAACTGAGTCACATTCTCCCTCTCTTCCTAATGGAGGCACATACCATTCTTGTAACAGTGGATGGATAAAAGTCTCGTAGTCTTTGTTTCTAAAAAGGTCGTGCCCTTTCTACATATATCGAAATTTTAGTCTTTCACCCCTCCTTTATCGAATTAGCTATGGCTAATCTAGTAGAGTAGGGCTAATCAGAAGTTTCACTATGGCGATTGGAAGCGAAGCCTCAATTCAAATCGAGCAGCAGCTTTTCTACACTCAAAGGGAACCCGGCATCCCATTAACTGAGACTTCCTATGCATAGCTGTAGCCTTTCGTCATACCCTTTGGCTACTTAGTGCCTCCACCTACTACTAGGCTGTAATCTTCTTGTTTCTAAACTAAATCGAGGGTCTATGCGGCTCTCTGAATAATAGAATATGTCCACTGTAGTCTATTTGAAGCGTTCCTGCTTGTCTTGAATCAAACGGAATTGAATAACCCTGTGTAGCGGATAGCATGGACTGATTGAAATAGCATACTTGTGCAATGGATCTCGTTTATCTTTCATATGTTAAATGTTCGTGTAGTGAATTCACGGCTAGAGATAGTACATTCTGGGTCGATCAAGGAAGGTAGCGTATACGGGTACTTGGGATTGAGTAGAGCATAGGTTCAATAACCGGGCTTGGAAAAGAGAATGATAATCTCGTTCAGCAAGAGGCTGGGTTTTTGGTCTTTCTACGTTTCCGCTTATGCTCCTTTGGTTAGTACTCCAAATTGGATTTCTTTCTGGTTGGTTCGAAGTAATGCTCCTTTTATTTAGCTATTCCCTACATTCTTTGGTAAAAGTGCTCATGCAGCTTCTAAGGGATGCCTTCCCCTCCAAGTTGTTTCAAAGTAAGATCTGTGGATAAACGATGGTTAAGCCGCATCGGTGCGGTCGGGATCGCCCGGTACTTGTGAGGCAGAAGAATCCTTGAATAGAAGATCGAGCTTGTGGAAAGTCTTTTTTTAGTACTTGTTAGCGTCCCTTCCCCCTGAGTTCAAGATGTCCCTTTCCGCTTCTCTTTCAGCAACTTCCGGATTGGTCAAGCCTCGAATCGAATCCTGGATCAACGCCCTTTTTCGCTTAACCCATTCGTTCACAGTCGATTCAACTTAAACCAATGTCACATGTCTTGTGAGCATTCAACCATGATCTTCTTTTGTTCACATCAGATCTTTCCTGGTAACTAAGGCAATGAAATTTTATTAATGAATAAATTACCTCATATCTTTCCCTCTGGGTGGGATGATACGAAATAGAGCAGTTGCCAATTGGCATGCGAAACCGAGAAGGAACTTACTTTCATAGACAAGAGCTGACCTTGGGCCAATGACCAGATATTTAAGATTATTAGCCAAAGTAGATAGAGTGAATGGGAATAGTCGAATGCCCTATGGAGTAAAGGGAAGGGGCTTGAGTTCTGAGACGAAGATAAGGCTTCCGGACATATGGAAGAAGGAGGCATCGTAGATGAGGAGATCCAGTTGTGCTTGCTGCCTATCCACTTGGCGAGTAAGAGGCTCTGTGCAAGAGTGGATTTTCAACCTTCTGCCTTTGCTTGCTTCATCTGCAGAGCTAACTCCGGAAGTGACTGCTCTAGCCAATGCGCATGCGTTCCTTCCTAAATGCAATTAGGCTTCTCGCGTTGATCACATAGCTTCTTCTGTAGTGCGTGTATTTAGTGTCTCCTTTGCTGTCCTATCGCGGAGTTATGTACGTAGGGTGCGCGTAGAAAGCTTATAGTGCTCTTCTTTGATTGATTGTAATTGAGTTGACTGACTCAGGAACTTTCCCTTAGGGTGAATGCACTAGGTGAGCGTCTTTCAATGCTTGCTTTTTTAGTTGTTTAGCCTATAGCCTTGTTGCTAAAGCTGTTAGCGCGTAGTCTGTCTCATATACCTCCAAGAGCGGTGAGTGGGTGTAGTAAGATAAGATGTAGGTAGGCATATCTATGTTTGGGCACTGAACATGGTAGCTATAGCGAGGGGAAAGATCCATAGCAAAGACCGGTAAGCTCGCTTCCCACATCCCATTCGATGCTTTCCCTCCTTCTTTATTTGCTTGATGCGCCGCTCGGTGTGCTCAGATGGTTCTGCTTCATGCTCGTCGACTCTGAGTTCGGGTTTCAATGAGTACCACGATCATTCCCGTTAACCAAATCTCTCCATTTTATGATCAATTCATTAGATCCAGCTCCCTGGCAGTTACAAAAGAACATCTTCATTGGGATGCTGTCAGTGAAGAAAAAGAAGTAAACTGTCATACCTGGTTCCAAGGGAAGAGAGCCCCAGTGAAGTAAACCGAGGGCACGAAGCAAGGTATGGTGGGTGCCAGCTACTTTCACTTGTTAGGAGTAGGGGCTGAAAAGAGCTCTTTGTATAGGTTGGGTTTGCTGGGCTTTGATGCTGACCTTCTTTTTTTGAAAAGGGGAAGGTTTGATAAAGGAGCTTTTAAGCCCTTTTGCTGGATTGTTGGTCTGCAGCCCCGCCCTATAGAATAGAATGAATCCAATAAGGAGAGGCCTATGGATGACCGAGCCACTCTTATACTACTCCTTACCTCACCCCCTTCTCACTTAAAGGGCGAAGTCGCTGAAGCGAGTCTAAAGGCCAAAGAGTGATCTTTGAACGTTACTACGCATCCTTATTAATGAATAGGTATAGTGTAAGGTAGGTTTGTTTGGGTATAGCAGGACTTGAACCTGCGACCATTAGGTTAAAAGCCCAATGCTCTACCAACTGAGCTATACACCCCCAAAAAAGATAGATAGTAGTAAATAAAGATTGGTGCAGAAAAGAGGGCGGCCCCTCTTCTCATCATATTAAAGGGGCGCAGCTCTGTATGAGGCTCGTACTGCGGAGCAAGCGAAGAATAAGGGCGCGCGTTAGCACTCCTGCAAGAAAACGGCCTTACTCAACAAGCGCACCTTTATTAGTAAGTTGTTTCCACTCATTGAAGATTCTATCTACAAAAGAAGGTCAACGGGGGATACTAAAGTTGCTCTCACTGACACCATCTACGAGAAGGTGAGGAGGTCGTCTTTCTTTTCTTTCCGGCCGCCATACGGTTCGCCTTAAAGCCGGAGAAAGGGAGGAGCAGTTATCTATGTAATTACGGTCTTTGTTGGCCGTTGTTCCGGTCGAGCACTCTCTTTTCTTTGCTTTGTTCAATAGAGTCTTACCAAACAAGACTGACTTCTTACCAACCCGCGAAGGGTTGTGAAGTTGGACCAGGTACGAAGAATGAATCTATATCTGTGTACAGTACGGAAGTTGCTGGCCGGCGGCCGCTCAACTGTTCGAGCGCAATACAGTGGTGGTTGGTTCCGATTCGACAAGGGTAGAATGCCTGGTCGAAGGTCCAGTACAGTAGGTAGCAGGCGTGTTCGTTTTGGCTCCCGAGCGAGAACGAGAAAGAGGCGCTGCACCATTCTTGCTGCTATGTACGTGAACCTTGACTTGAGAGATTCATCCAATGGAACCCACACTCAAAGGAGGACCACAAGCTCGGGGCTCGACGAAACATAAAATATCAGCATTAAGAAACTGACTTATTGGGGTTAGCAGTGAAAGAAAGAGCCCGGCATTCATATGAATAGCTTAGTCTACTAAAATCAAAGAGGGACCAGCCTCATCGTGGTAATTATCGTTCACCTCTAATGTGACACGTTCCCTCCCAGTTATATGATCCACGGGATCAGTCGGCTAGAGAGCGGGGCTATTCTTCTTCCGGGGAGGGAAAGTCGTCCCCTCTACTGATCGAACCCTCAGTTCGGGGGTCTTCGTCAACATGTTTTGAGGCTCCAGTCTTCGGCGGGTCACCATTACTTGACTTAGAAAGGCGAACATCTAGGCAAGGGAAAGCGCAGTGCGCCTGGTGCAAATGGCTTTTTTCATGATATACCAATCAGAATGGAGGACCCTACCTACGTACATGATTGATAGAAGAACTACGTAGGGGGTCGGTCAACTTGATGCGGGAGAGGCATGAGTGCAGTTCGATCTTGTGGTGTATTCGTTTGTAGTGAGTAGGGCCTCTTTCTCGTTGATCAGTTCGCCTCCGCTCTATTGAAAGGTCTCCATTCCTACGGCGGTTTTGTCAACGAACGCGTCTCGGGCCGGATTGACTAACCTAACCCTTACTTAAGGGGGCCTTGCCATAGTTGGGTGCTCTGCTTTAGTGTGATTTACGAAGGCTAGGCTAGTAATACCAAAAATGAAAAGAGATCGGGGTCGATAGTTGGCAAGGAACTTGATCCCCCCAAAACACAAAAGGGGCAGCTGCGGTCGAACTCGAATTCTGGAAATCAAATAAGTCGGGGCCCTTTTACCTTACCAAGTCTACCGGATAGAAATTAGCAGATCAGGTATAGATACGGGAAAGGCTTTCTCCCTCAGTGGAATCGGTGGAACGCCCTGCTTCCGGCTAAGTATACAGAGTTGGGTCTACCGTTCGTTCCACCGTTACCTCTATTCTATTCCGATCTTTCTTTTCTCCTTTGCTTCCTTGTCTCGTCTATCCTTCTCTGCCTTCAGCCTGTCTTTGAGCTCTATCCCGTCCTTCCTTTGGCTTGCCCTGAGGATTGACTCTCCAAAGTCAGTCGATTTGATCACTGTTCGGTTCGAGTCTTCATCGATCGGGTGGATCTATATGCTGAGGGGGGATGGAAAGGTGGGTGAGTCATGGCTGTGGACAGAGAGAAAGAAAGCGGTAGTCTTCCGGTGGAATAGATTTATAGTAAGTGTCTTCTTTCCTTCTCTTCTAGTAAGCGCCGTCAGGTCTCTCTTCTTGGGATATCTTGATCACCAGAAAGGATAGAGATCTTAAGTAGACATGCTTTAGGCATCGATCATCTTCCTAACTACATGGTACTCCCCCTCCCATTACTGGAACCGACGAAAGGGGGTGGAATAAAGAAAATGAGGAAGTGTCCCTTAGAGAAAGAGAGTCCGCTCTCTCATTGTCTGATTGCATCGTAGAGCGTCTGCACCAATTGCTTGGTTGCAGTAGCAGCCCCCTTTCTCCTTCTTTCATATGATAAATTAGAAAGATTTTAAATAGAGTAAGTGTAAGAGCGACTTCAATCTTTATTCGCTAAAAAAGAGAAGCTGGGTTCCGATAATAGTAGTTTCATCTGGATTGGGTTAGTGTTCAGTGTACCTATGCTTCTTTCGATCTGCTTTCTAGTTATGAATAAGACTCGTCTTCAAGTTCAAGTTAATATCATAGATAAAGATAAGAAGTGAAGAAAGACAGAACGAATCTCTTATCGCCATCTTTATCTTTCTAGCAGTGCTCTCAACTATTATCTTATTATATATAATACATATCTTTCTTCTCTTCTGCTCTTTGCTATCATAGCCACTTCTACATCAAACTGTGCTGCAACCTTAATCCTAAGAAGACGGGGTAGGACTGGAGTCTTAGGGATCTCTTTAGAATGTGGTGTGCCCTTGGCCGGGGCAAAAAGACAAAAATGATTCTCGAAAGTGGTAGCTCTGCGAAGGTTCCATCTACAGAGCAGGTGGAGAAGGTCGGCGGGCTTCATCTAAGTCCCTATCGGAGGTTCCATAAGGTACATTCACTTTGTTGGGAGGTGTAGACGCTTAAGCTGGGAACGGCAGTAAGGTCCCTCTTGAGATTTGTCACTTCTTGCTTGGCTTGTAAGGCTGTGGCAATAGGAGGTTGGAGCGATGCATGATGGCCGGGAAAAGACGTAGCGCTTTAGAGAAATCGGGATTACACCCTTTTTTATATTATATCCCTGTCACAGAGTTTGGCCAGAAAAAAGGTCACGCTTTGGCCTATAATGAGATAATTAGTTTATGCACGTGGTGGAGCGGGCAGTCTTATGCCCTGGTAATCAAAGAAATGAGTAAAACGGCCCAAATAGCCAAATCGGTAAAAATGGCATAAGAGGCTTTTTATAAGTCCATTATGACGGTTCAGGAGGCTAGAACCGTTGACCTTGAGGATGAAGCATAGCGCTGCTTAAGTTAAGGAAGAGTTCGCTTTTCTTTTGCCGTAGGAGTTGCCGGCAGGTCTACCCCCTCGGAGACGGGTAGATCATCAGTCTGACTACTAATCAGGCCAGCGGAAAGCTAGGCCCTTTCTCACCTGCAGCAAATGAGGAGGGAGGCTGCTTTTAAGTGACTTGACAAAGGATTGGAACTAGGCCAATGCCAATCTCATCTATTGCAGCAAAGAAAGAGGAAAGGGGCGAAGCGCTAGTTTGAATTGAAGTAGAGGAGATGCCATACGGTAGGAGGCAATAATGAATTAAGCCGGTATGAATGGAGCCTTGTTTATTAGGCTAGATCGATGTGATGTATATTTATTGGCTCTAATCCTCGGGGCACCCTATGGCATATCCTCTTTAGAAAGAAGGTTTCATTAGCACACTTCAAATGGCTTCGTTTAGTGTAATCTGGCAACTGCGTATTTGAGAAGAGTCTTTACTATGGATGGGGATATTCATAGAATCTTCCTATTTTTTTTTGATTGCATAGGATAGAAAGATGAAAGAGAAAGACAAGTAAATGAAAGGCAAGTCACGGGATCAGAGGATTAGACCGATGTACCATAATAGTGCAGCAAGGAGGAGAGACTAAGCAATCAAAGGGATGCAAGCAAGTCAGCTGTTTCGGTACGAAAGCCTGACAGCAAGCATTCTCGATTGAAGCATGAAAGAGACTTTTTTCGGGGTTTAATAATTCAAAAAAAGAAGTAGTGCTTTATAGAAATAATGGATTAAAGCGGTTTTCTTGCTAATGAGATGAGGGGAAGAGCTGCTTTCGGTCTCGGTCCAAGGCATTCTCTCAAGTAGCAAAGGCAAGACGGAAAAGCAGGTGTTGTCGGCCTTTCCGCTGCTATTGGTTTACCGCTACAGGATTTGCGCTCTCCAAGCAAGCATTAAGATCAGGCATGTAGGAAGTAGGGTAAAAAAGTAAGCATGAAGCTTTGACATAAGGTTTGTCTTCCTCTACCTTCTCTTGCTATTGGATTGAAGAGAAGGCCAAGAAAGAAGTGATTAAGAGCACTTTCGAAGTCAGTATCCGCTTTGCTTTATGGTCAATATCATATCCAGATCCACCTTAGTCAGAGTTGCATCAACTAATACGGAATATCCGGTGTTAAGGAGCTCTAAACCCCCTGTTAGCTCACTTGGTCGTGTCCTGTGGAGACAGCTCCCAACCAGGACCAGGAAGGTTACATAAATTATGGAAATGAACCTTACCCTGTTTGACAAGTTGTTCCGACTTAAGGCCATTAAGTAGTGGAAGATCTTGGAAGGTCTTCCACTACTTAAGATGGTTCTTAATCGAGTCATCTTGGTAGTGACCGATGGTCTCAACAAAGAGCTCTGTGTCGGAGCGCACTTGTTTGCTAAGGAGGTGATCAGGCTTGTCCGGAAATCTGGTTTCTTGTTCACTGCGCTTTACTTAAATGTGCTGTGTCATTGCAGCAAGCTTATGCCCCGGAAAACAGGCCTCTTGCTGCCTTTTCCTGTCTCGTTGACGAGGTCAGGGTATCCTAGGATTATCCCGTCTTTCCATCGTAGTAAAGTCGGAAAGATGAGACGTCCGACTTACTAGTGAAACTCTACTTATCATTCTTCACTCTTGCAAGGGCTATACCCTTAGCCAAGAGATTGACTAATAAAATAAAGTAGTAGAATCCATAGTGACTCCGACGGACTCTGATCAGATGGTAGATGTCGTTAATGACATAACTGCCGACTGGGAGAGTCTAATTCGTACCTATGTACCTCGGATTGGCTCCATCCCCATGTGTCAGGGGATCACATGGAGTCCGTCTTGGAAGGCAGTCCCTTCTCGAGGGAGGAAGTCTGATAGGGCTTTAAGAGATAGGGACTGCCGCGGTAAGAAAGAGTCACTCAGTGAATCAGTGGATCACACACTTGTTGGAGACAGGGACACGCCTTACTATTGAAATGAAAAAGTATACAAGGAAAGGGTGAAGTCTGGGGACAACGGTAAACGTGAGGAATGGGATCTCCAAACCCGCCCTACTCAAAAAGTTCGCAACCAAGGGACATGCCGAACACCTACCTTTCCAACTAAGTCCAACGCGAGGACCCTTTAATTTAATTGACGATGCGTTCCGTCGTCAGCAAGCGGTGGCCGACAAGGCCCTTTTCCCTAAATCTCTTGGGAAGCGAAGCAGGCTTTCTGATTCTGAGAGAAATCGAAAGGCAAAGAGATAGGCAAGCCAAACCAAATAAATAAGGAATGTTTCAATCTTTACCTCTTTTTGTCAGCCGGCAATCATAGGGTAAGCCCATCTCCTTCTTGGAGAAAGTTTACATGTTGGGCCAGGCTAGTTTGCTTCGATGGTAGGAGTCCACGCAGTGAGGCAGCCATTTCCAGCCCAGCCGAACGAATAGGATCCAATAGAGTAGCCCGCATTGCAAGCTCTTTTCTTTCCCAGGGAGAGCTGGTTATAGGTCAAGCGCAAGACATAGGATGTGAAAGCGGTTTGCTTGGTTCTTTCTTCGCGCGAGACAGGGGGAGTTATGTTTTCTTACATCCCGTTATATAACATCAAGTGTGAATGAGTTGCCCCCCCTAATTCCATGGCTCCTAGTGCTTCTGCCTAAGAGCGAGTTGAAGTCTTAAGGGCTTTAAGCCACCCAGTTTCATTCTTTATCGCTTTGAGTTTTGTTACATCCCCCCCTTGCCTTGTCCCCGTAACCGCAGTCTAGGGATGAGGGCAAGCAGATTTCGCGGGCAAAGAAGTTTTGGTTCTAGCTCAATGGTAATCTATTGAGAAAACAAAGTTTTAAAGTAGGCAAGCGGATAATGGATTTCTTTTGTATCCCTTAGTCTATCGAGCCAGGCCTCTCCACTTGCAGAAAAAAAAATAAAATTGATTAGTTATTAGTAAGCGAGTGAAAACAAGAAAAAGGAATGATTTTAGTTTGAATGTCCGTCTATCTGAGAACGAGAGATACAACATTTCGCTGAGCAGTACTATTTCCAATTGGGCAAGCTCTTTTCTTTCCTCCAGTATGTACATATAGATTCTTTCTTATTACCAGATAGGAGACCTACCTATCCCTATAGCGGAAGTCTTTCCCGCAAGCGGCGGGATAGGGGAAACCAGCAAGTAAGCCAATGAGAGAAAGGAAAGAATATATGTGCTTAGCTCTGTAGATTCAATAAGTAAGAAAAAATTCTAGGGCAAGAAGTTTGAAAACAATTCATTCCAGCCATTTCCAGTGACCTTTTTTGGGGTTGGTTCTATACGAGGCAATCGAAGATGGTCCCTGTCTGTCATCCAATCCAATAGGCATTTAGGGATCCCCTTTTTTATATTTATATTAAAGTGAGCTTTTGGTAGTCCTATGCCTGTCTCTCCAGCTTGTCTATGTCTATGGGTTTGCATATGTCTTTTCAAGGGCTGGCCTGGCATTTTATAATGACCTTAAATGAAAGCGTAAGAGCTAATGATAAGGAGCTAAAGGCCTACATTCTAGTATACCAGGATCGTCACGAGAGGATTGGGGAAGGTCTAACTATGGACCGGACCATAAGACGCAGTTTATTATGGCCTAGTATAGGATATCTTTATGTTCCGCTGAAAAGAGATAAGCACTAAGAAGACGACTATTTTGTGTTGAATATGCTTTCTTCCACGATATGGAGGGAGTCACACTATCATATGGTTTTTATGCAATACAATAGTAGAGTCAGAAAAGATCCCTTATAGTAGTCTAGTATAGAACCAACCTATCTAAGATCCTTTGCTAAAGAGCTATCCAATACCCCCCAACCTGTTAGAGTACCAGGGGCAATAGACAAATTTAGGAATGAATCTTTCCATTAACATTAACATTAAGGCTTGAAGATCTAGGCCCCTCCAATAGCATAAAAAAGGTAAGCCTTTGGAGTGTAAGTGTCAATTCCCAACCATCTAGTTCTAATGGAAGTTGTAGTTGCAAAGCCAGTTTAAGAAAGTTCATTTTCAAGCTGGTACGTGTGACTGCAAGAAAATGTTTCCCTACAGTTGCATTGACCCTTACCTTTTTCGGGCTTCCATGTGAGCCAGTTTTCAAGACTTTCTACAGCAGTGGTAGGGTACACCTATGTCATTTCCTTTTTTTTAAGGGGATCTACGACTTAATATAAAGATAGGACCAAAGTCAAGTGATTCAACTCAAGCACGAACCGCTACCTCCTCTTCTCCGACTTCAGCAGAAAAAAGTCAAACAACTCATTATCTCATGTCAACAGCGCATTCGTTCACTCAAACAGCGCATTTGTGAGCTCCAAGTCCAAGAGCCTATCCGGTACGAGAAGTGAAGGGTGAATGTGAAATTCTCTTATTTAGTTTAGCGAGAGTCGAAAGGTCGTAAGCAAGTGGCTATGGGGAAGTCAGTTTATAAGAATCACTGATTGGAATGGTATCGAAGGCGACCATGGGGAGCTTTGTAAAGCCGAGTAAGTGATCCGAAGGAGAAGCTGTGACGGCTCCTCTTTCATCAGTTTCATTTGGGAAGGTGAGGGAATTAATAGAGTCATATTCCAAAAAAATGGCTATTCTTTTTTTTTTTATAAGTCTTTCGGGAAGAGCTTCAAGGAGAAAGGCGGAAGACTTTTTATTTATATATTATATGGAAAGTAGGTCCGGTCCGTGCGACTCTTGGGGAGTCTATCATCATAGCTGGACCTAGATGAAGCCATGTCCTTATTCGCGAACTACAGCAAACCTGTCTTAAGCATAGTGCCAGTGTAGGAAAGTCTTTATTTGAGAGAGTTCGGTAAGGCTAACGGTAGCAAGCATTCCTTCGAAGCAAAGGAGGCAAAGCAGTAGGACGCTGGATAGCCAGTCTGTTTAATAATGAAATATAGTAGAAAGCTGGTCAAACTCTTGAAAGCAAGGAGCAATCCAATCAGTGCGAGCGGGAAGTCCAGTGAGTGGGAGGTCTGAATGAATGGGTCTTTTAGAGGGTTAAGTTCCCACGGGTAAGATGCTTATGAGTAGGTGCGGGTTAGTAGCAAGAAGGCTTTATTACTTCAATGAAAAAAAAACATAAATAAGTGAAGATCTGGTTGATTCCATTCTAGAGTCACTCAGGGAAATGACTCTCGATTGAGATCATGCCACCTTTTTTCTATCCATCTTAGTCTTTCTGATAGCTTTGGTCTTTTTCCCATGTCTTTCTTGGTTGGTAAACCCAACCGGCGATTTACAACAAACAAGTCTTTCTTCATTTTTTTTTAGAGCAAGAAAAGAAGCGGAACTACAAGAAAGCTTTCTTTATATGGATAACCAATCCATTTTCAAATATAGTTGGGAGACTTTACCCAAGAAATGGGTTCAAAAAATGGAAAGATCGGAACATGGGAATAGATCTGATACCAAAACGGACTACCTATTTCAATTGTTGTGCTTTCTTAAATTGCATACCTATACAAGGGTTCAAGTTTCGATCGATATTTGCGGAGTTGATTATCCCTCTCGAAAACGAAGATTTGAAGTGGTCTATAATTTACTGAGTACTCGGTATAACTCACGCATTCGTGTACAAACCAGTGCAGACGAAGTAACACGAATATCTCCGGTAGTCAGTCTATTTCCATCAGCCGGCCGGTGGGAGCGAGAAGTTTGGGATATGTTTGGTGTTTCTTCCATCAATCATCCGGATCTACGCCGTATATCAACAGATTATGGTTTCGAGGGTCATCCATTACGAAAAGACCTTCCTCTTAGTGGATATGTAGAAGTACGCTATGATGATCCAGAGAAACGTGTGGTTTCTGAACCCATTGAGATGACCCAAGAATTTCGCTATTTCGATTTTGCTAGTCCTTGGGAACAGCGTAGCGACGGATAATTCAGAATCAGAATAGGTCCAGCTCTATAGGATAGGGGACAAATCAATAGGAAATGCTATTTGCTTTGTAAGAAGAAGAATCAACTTCTATGAAATGAAAGAGTTCGCGGGAATTGTCTTGATCGTCGGAAATAGTAGTCAGAAGTGTTATCGAACGATTTCCTGCAATTCTTCCCAGTATGTCATGAGTAAAGAATCCAGCTACAAGTCTCGATCTATACAAAACGCACTGGGTTTTTGTGTTTCTTTCGGTTTCATTGATAGCAGAAGAGCCTGACTCTATAGGATAGGGGCACTAGCGCTTTATTTAAAAAAAAAAAGTAAAGGGGCCACGTAACGTAATAGGCTGCTATTCTAGGCTCGCTTCGCTTCTTCAAGCTCCGCCCCTTATTGGAAAACGAAAGCGCTAACGCGCCTTATATTTATTATTTTTTTTAGTAAAGCAAAGCAACCTTTCGCGCCAGGCGCTCACGTTGTCGTCTGGGTGGAAGCTGGCGGCAGGGCTTGCTTAACCGTATATATGGAATCGGGACTCGCCCTGGATCTCCGAATAGCCTCACCTGAAACTGGTAGACACACTGAGCCACCACGTACCCCTCTCGCCCGTCGTATGCTATGGATGGTCACACTAGCCCCTCGATGGCATGGCGTTCCCATTGACTGTTCCTGAGGTCATTCTTAAGGGAGATCCTTAATCCTGGAAAGAAGGAAAGGCATCAATCCAGACCGGCCGGCAGCACCCGAAAAAAAAGGAAAAAGCCCTTTATCGGTATCGGATTCGAACCGATGTTGCCTATTTCTTAAGGGCGAACTGATCGACTTGCATGTGTTAAGCATCTTTCTCAAAGTAGCATGATTGGACCTTCCTCTTTCTCTTACTTAGATAGAGGAGAGAGCACGTAAGACTTTCTTTTCTACGATCTTTCTTCTCTTATTTTTTTTATTCTTCCTTGGCCGTGTGGAACATGGATTAGCATTATGTCATTCCTACTAGTGATCACCCATCCAGGATTTGAAGAAGAAGCGCCATAGGAGGACTTCGAGATCAAATATAAGATGTTTCTTTCCATTCCTCGCGAGCCACTTATTTCTCCGAAACAAGAGAGAAAAGTGATTTTCCTCCTTTTTCCCAATAAGTCGACGGCGTTACACCATTGGGATACTTCGAATAAACTAGAGTACATATAGGATACACCGGTGCTAAAACCTTTTCTAAAGATATCTTCCAAACTCTTGGGGTCGCTGTCGCCTTTGGCTCGATCTACTTCGGGGGTTCCCTCCGCTCCGTCCATCTTGGACGTGACTTTGGATTCCCCCTTATCCTTAAGTGGTTGCGGCACGATCTCGTATGAAAGCGGCGTGCATCGCAATGTATAGGGGTTGTCATTTTGTTGTAAAAATGATATAGTCGACTTAAGATTACCTTGCCGTAACCAGAGAATTCAAAAGAATATTATAAGCAGTAATAACAGACAACACCCCCCAATAGAAGAATGATAAGGGGCAGTAACGTATTAAGTTGATTCAATATTTGGGTTAGTTCCGCAGCTCTTACAGAGAATTCCATATATTATGAATAATAAATTGTTTTCCTCTGCCTCCCAAAAAAAAAGAGGGAGACTTCTTCGAGTAGTGACGAACGAAAGTTAGATGTGGTTGTTGACCAAAAAAACATGGGAGTCGAAAGGCATCGCTTGGGTCGAGTTAAGTAAAGACTGACTATAATTAAATTGCTGAACACTTTCAATATCTATCTTTTACGTATAAATCAAAGACAGTTCAATTCGATCTTAGCCGATCTCAGGTTACCGACTCTCCGGCCCCCTTTCGGTGCAGCACGATTGGAGAGTTCTATGGGCCCGCCGCTTTCTCAATCCATAAACTTTAATTAAAGATTATATTATAGGATATAATCTTCTTCTCTTATATGTAATTTCTTTGAAATTCAATTGCTTGCTTCAGTATGAAAAAACCCAAGCCTACATGAACCATCAAATACAAAGAAAGTCCTACAAATTAAGACTTGGGCCTGTCAAGCCTGCTTTCAGTGGCAGTTGGAAAAGGCCAAGAAGCTAGGGAAAGTCAGTCGAAAGCAATAGCACAGTTCGAAAGCCTTGAAGGAAAGAGTTGAGAACCTCTAAGTGATCCATCGATGCCAACCAGTCAAAAAGAATCCCCCTACTAAGGTAGAGTTTGACTACCGATAAATAACCCTTTGTTTGGAAGACTCCTAAAGTCCGGAAAGACGAGATGAAAGGTATCCTGAAACGTACAACTCCGTCGCAAGCAATAACTATATAGAATCTATTATCTCACTATGTCTCTACCTTATTCATAGGCTTACCCCGTCCCACCAAGAAAAGAAGCAAAAGCGAGAGATAACTAGCAGGGAATAGGAAGGTAGGGGTTGGTGGGGCGGCAGTTCCCGGCTAAATAAGATAAAAGATGGGCACCAGCAGCGACAAAGGAAGTTAGAGCAAATGCTGAAACGTATGCATCCGATCCTGGGACAAGGTAGTCTTTAGCAGGAAGCGAATCAACTTGAATCTCTGAGCAAGGTAGAAGAAAGTCATTCCTAAGCGACACTGCTTGAAGTTAACCTGTAAGAAGAAACTCCTTCGCTAATTCGAAAGAGAAGAGGAAGCGCAGGGAAAGCGTAACGACTTTAGAGGCAATTCCACGTTGAAGCAGGAAGTTTGAATTTAGCGAGAAGGGGGAAGTTTCCATTCGATCAATCAGCGGGTAAATTGTCTATTTACTTTCATCTCATCGTAAGCAAAAGCTTTGACTTCTGAACAACTATGAAAGACCAGTTGATGTTTGTCGTCGTAATCATTCTCGAATACCCTCGCTAGGGGTTTGAGTTCCAACTAGCAGCAAAAAGGCTTGAACACAGAACTTCGTATTACTTCAGCAATTTAGAAAAGAGACTTTTCCACGTCAACAAAGTCCAACGAATTAGCACTACATTACTTCATCGATTGAAACTCTATAAAGGAAGAAGCGAACTTCCAGCCAACTCGACCGGGAATTCCTATTTCTTTTTGTCTACTAGACATTCCACAAAGGAAAAGAATGATGAAAGGCCAGGAACAGGAAAGAGTTCCCGCCGTGCAGAATATCGGTAGCTACATCCAGGGATGGAAATTCCTCTGCGGACAAAACAATAGAAAGAGAGACAATAGGTACCCCTGATGGAAAACTTCGTACCATCCCATCTGATTCAATCGACGCCTTACTTCATTTAATAAATAAGTGGATCTTTATTTACCCTCTGGTGGTCTGTGGCTACGAGCCATTTCCTTATTCTCACGGAAGAGAGAGAAATTCTCATTGAATAGGAAGACTGCCGGCTACCCCAACTTCTTGTTATATGATTCAGATGAACAGCCAGAGGAAGCGAGAATCTCATTCTACGTAGTCGTGAGCCAATCACTTATGGTTGTTTTGATATTGATCATTGAGCAAGGCCCGGCCTGACTTAGGCTGTGACCCTTCCTATTGAAAGGGACGGAAAGCCGAAGAGAGTCGTTTACACTCAGTGAGTAGGAATTGTGGTCCTATTTCCCAGTAGCTTGAGTCGGGAAGACCCCTTGGGACTAGATGAATGACTCGTACGACATTCCTAGGAACCTGAATTTCTATATGAAATGTGGCTTGACCTATTAGTGCAGGTTACCCGATCTAATGAGAAAAGGTTCGAAAGGCGCCGTGCGTTCTGTCCTTTACCATTTTAAGGCACAAGCAAGCAGTCCCTCTTTATTAGGTCAGGTAAATAGGACTCTTTCAGGCAGTGATTAGATTACGCTTTCCAAGCAGTGGTTTTCCCTAGAATGGAAGCTTAAGGAAGATGTTTACCCTGTTCAGCTAAATACGTAAGTGATGCACTAAATCATCAATAGGCGAAGGGCCTTAAGTTAAGCAAGGAAATGAGAGTTCGGTCCCTGGTACTGTGCCTATAAAGTCTTCCTAAGGCAAGGTCTCAACGAGCCTTCACTTCGTACACCCTGAAAACAAAACGAAATCTCCGGACTCAGTCACATGCATGCAACCTGGCTTGAAAGCCGGCCAACTATCCCTCCTACCGGCTAGTTCCCTTGGTGAACGCCTTCTTCTCTAGGAAAGTTTATCACTAGGGAATTCCACTCCTAATATGCGAGCTTTGCCTTTGAAAGTGAAAGAATAGGCTGCTGGTAGGACAAAAGGCTGCTAGAATCCCTTGCTATTGCTATTGAATCCGGTGCTGATGCTCGAAATCGAAAGAAGTTAGGTTAGTGGCACTTATTTTTTCACGCTTGAACTACGGGGCAGACTAGCGGAATGGAAGTTACATCCATACGGGCTGCGCCTGTACGTAAACCCTGTTGTCTTAGGCTGTTATCGAATCCCCTTTTCATATGAGTAACTATCCAATTCCATAACAGAAAGAGATGGGACTAGAGCTTTTGGCTTTCTTCCTTCACTTCAATCAAGGATTGCTGCTAGAAGGGCTCTTGCCCATGTCTAATGCCTTATTCTATTCTATGAAGACGAAGAGCTGGTGCTATAATCAGATGTCGGGATAGCAGCTGCGAATGGGATGTGGGATAAAGAAAGGATGAATTGTCCAAAGCCATTTTTTGCCTTGATTCCCCTAGTAAAGATATACCACGCAAGGAAGAGAATAGGTAATAGGCAGCAGAGAGGGACTGTGGCACTTTCGGATCAATGATTAGCATTCATATCCAGTGGATCAAGGGTAGGTTCTTAAAAGGCCTTCGAAAGGAAACTCCTGCAAATCCTGGAAGGATAAAAGTGTACCCTTGAGTTAAAGCGCGCCCTTGGTCCTATTGCTACTGCTTCTGATTCACTTGCCTTACCCATACCCTTCCTCTACTGCTGGTCGACTAGACTAAGTCAACTTGCTCGTGGAAAGGCAGGAGCCTGGAAGCCAGGAAGAACGAGCCCTTCAATTCTTCTATTCTGACTTATTATACAAAAGGAGCATCTCTAGTAGGGTAGACGCTCCTTTAGCCATCAATCCATAACGAGACTTAGGTGATCCCATCTCTCTTATAGAGAGGGCGAGAAAGAGCTCCATTGAGCGCCAACTCCAGCATTCACAATCTACTTCCAACCTTTCTTGGTCGAGCAAGTCCAGAAACTAGGCCCTTAACAGAACCAGGACTAGCCCTTTAGAGAAAAGCGAGCAAGATCCCTTCATCGGAAGGAAAGAGGACAGCTGACTACCGCTCATGCCCCCTAGCCAATTCAAACTCAGATCCGAAGGCTGATGGGTGATTCTCTAGAAAGTATAATATGACATCACTTTTAGCTGTTGGGTACGAAACTAGACTAGGCTATGATTCACATCTCGAAAGTTCTCAGATCTGGTCTGGACCTAAGGCCTGGGACTGCTTCTTCCTTATCGCCCGAGTATTGCATCGCCTTGACTTGGAAAAAGAAATTGACCTTGAGCCTGCTAATTAAAGTAAACCTTTGCCTTTTAAAACAGCTATTGCTTGTCTTTCTAAATCATTATGAAGAGTGCCACATCTCTCGATCTCTATCTTCTTTAGCGGACATCGAGGCTTTAAGACCGATTGGCGCGTGCCCAAAAAGGGAGACCGGAGACCGCGTCTGAAGCCTTTGCCAACTTTCCGTCTAAGGCAAGAGCTGCGGAACTAAAGCACCAACGGCTCCTCTTCCGACATTGGCTACTGCTATCGGGTATGAACTTAGAAATTCAATGAAGCAGTTGATGCCCTGATCCCGGGAATAAGATAACTTTATCTTCCAGGTATTCACTCATCCCCTCTCAGTGGCAAGAAGTGAGTAGATAGCAGAAGTTTATTTCATTCCTCATTCCTGGGATATTCGTTAAGTTTGCCCATTAGGGGTCTTTCTCACCGGTGCTATCAATAAGAAGGAGCCTTTTCCCTGGGTAGGCTAAGCCAGAAAAGAGAGAAAGAGAATGTTAAAAGGCTACGCACCTTGGTCCAGAGCGAGGATTGGGATCAGTTTTTTCCCGTTCTCTTTAGTTCTATTTGAACTAAGCCGAATCGCTATCTCTGGAACCAAAGTCGTACTCTCTTACTAAAGTCCTAATGTAATGCCCTTTAAACCACCAAAAGGTCCTATTCCGACAACACTGAAAAAGGGCTCTCTCCGTGTTGGTCAGTACCTTAAACTAATTAGCCATTTCCAAGCTGCTCTTTCATAAGCTGTGATGGCTCTTTTGAATAAAAGGCATAGTCTATGTAATCTTCTGCCCAGGAGCATTCGACTGAAAAAGTATGCCATTAGTAAGACTCTAAAGAATAAGCCTTAGGAGCTATGGAGTCTGGTGAGGTAGCTCTTGTCTCTTGGTCAGCTGTTTCCGCTCGAGTGAAAATGCTTGATGGGGCGAGATTTGCCTTGGGTTCGCTTTCCGGGTGAGGTTTAATAGAATAAAAAAGTAAAGTAGGACAGCGGTGACCACGAATGGCTTATAGTTCGTCACTTGCGGTATAAAAAGAAGTAAGGAGCCTTGAAGATCAGCCCTAAGCTAAAGCGCTTTCTTTCTAGTTTGAGAGATGGAAATGCCTAATCAAGTAGCCAAGAATCATCGAGTTTCGGAGGGGAAATTAATTTAGGAAGGATCCGATCCCAAGTGACATTGAATCAGTTTGGGGGTATAAGCGCTGCTATTTCAGCAGTTGGTGTTGGAGGACTGAATGCCAGTCGAAAGGCGCATCTATGACTTAATACCTAATTTGCCATAGAAGGGCTCGATCCCAGACCTAAGCGCAGGGAATTTAGGTAGGGCTCAAGCTTTATTTCACGTAGCTGACTTTACCGTCAGCTCAATTGGAATAGTTTTTCGCTATGTTCGCAGGCAAGTGAGACGATCCATCAATGCCCTTATCTGCTTAGAAAGAACCGGTGTCATCCAAACATGGTGAAGAGGTACTGGATCAATAATAGCTGAAACTTCTACTGTACAGGGTTCGGCTTGCCCAACTGTCCAAGCTTGAGATAGATTTTATAATATGCTTAACACAACACATGCAATTCGAACGAAGTTTTCTCGGAATGAAAGTCACTCCGTTGGGTTCAATGCCCGCTAGTCCCATGCATCCTTCCTTTCTGTTGGTCAACAACCAACCACATATCACTCACTACTCCTACATGAAGGGACTCTCTTTCTGTCCGGAGGGAATCATTCTTTCTCAATCAATCATGGCCTCAACTGGATAAATTCACTTATTTCACACAATTCTTCTGGTCATGCCTTTTCCTCTTCTTGCTTTCTATTTTCTTCCACTACTTTTTTCCTTCCTTTAGGTATACAAGTGCGTCTCTTTTGCTTCTATCTAACAAGGCCCAAGTTACAGCGGGCTCTTTCTATTATGAAATGGTTCATCTTTTTCTGTTTATTGGTTAGTTTAGTATATAGGATTTCTACCTTCTTTGATTTGATCTTTCTGTGTGCCCCGTACTTCCCCTTTCGTCCGGTGGATCCCACTCGGAAGCTTCTAACCTAACATAGGCCAAGTTCCCTACAGTAATGAGGCAGGCCCCTCCTCGGTAAGGCAAGGGGTAGATTCGCTGAGCACTCCCGGCGGTTAGGGGATATGTGGCCCATCACAACCCTCAAAAGTTTTATCACAGGCGGATGAAGAAAAGCTATGGTAAAAGTCTGATGAGTGGCTGCTACGAAACCTATCCTATTTTGAAAATCAAATCCAAGACCAGATATCCCTTTTTTTGAAGAGCAACAGAAAACATGCGGGCCCTTGCGCCTGAGCGTACGGCCCATATTCTTGAGGATTTCGGGGAAAAATATGGACTGGACAAACTGCCCGAAATCCTCAATGATATGAAGACCCAGAGATTAGAAAGTCAGTATTACATGGAATCAACCTGATACGGGATCTTGGATGGAATGCTAAAATGATCAAGAAGGAGTGGTATGGTACAAATAAATAAAAATCGAAAGATTTATCGCAAGCCAATTTTGACGAATATTGAAATGAGGAGGAAGAGGTTGCCCACCCCCTTCCTAATCCGCTCGCTTACCCGGGGGAGGCTCAAGAACCTCAGGCGGCAGCACCGGAAAATCAAGATCCTCTGATTCCCGCCCTTCACCCTCCTTTACTGGATGACACCACCCGTATAGTCGACCTCTCTTCGCGCTTAAGGACTAATTGGTTGGGTTATGTGTATGACGAAACACATATGGACTCCTTTGTTCAGACTCAACTTCAAATTGAAAAACATATCGAAGCAGCACTTGTTGAGGACGGGTATGCTCGTCAAAGTGTGTTTCAAAAAAGAGATCAGATACGGGGCTTTCTTTTTTATCCGGAGGGTCAGGCACTTTCTTTGAAAGCTTACTCTAATCATCTAACTCACTCAAATTGGAACTGTAGGTACCCGAAACAGTATTCCATATCGACAGGTCAGAAGAGCCCTTAACTACTATCATCTCTTTTTAGAAAGAAGATGATAGTAGAGTAGGGTTTTTTTTCTTTTTTTTCGGTATGCCGCTCCGCCAGCAAGGAGTGCCACGCACGAGCGGAGCGAAAACTAAGCAGGGGTAATTATTCGTTGGGAGAAATCCTTTGATTGCGTATTGAATATAGATCCATGTCTTTCTTGTTCCACTAGCTAGGACAAAATTCTCATATGTCCCTTTCGTTATTACAACCTTCTTTTTTGATGTCAAAGACCAGAAGCTATGCGCTAATTCTCATTGGATCTCGGTTGTTCTTAACAGCGATGGCTATTCATTTCAGTCTTCGGGTAGCACCATTAGATCTTCAACAAGGATGGAAATTCTCGTATTCTGTATGTACATGTTCCTGCGGCTCGGATGAGTATTCTTGTTTATATCGCTACGGCTATAAACACTTTCTTATTCCTATTAACAAAACATCCCCTTTCTCTTCGCTCTTCCGGAACCGGTACAGAAATGGGTGCTTTTTTTACGTTGTTTACCTTAGTTACTGGGGGGTTTCGGGGAAGACCTATGTGGGGCACCTTTTGGGTGTGGGATGCTCGTTTAACCTCTGTATTCATCTCGTTTCTGATTTACCTGGGTGCACTGCGTTTTCAAAAGCTTCCTGTCGAACCGGCTCCTATTTCAATCCGTGCTGGACCGATCGATATACCAATAATCAAGTCTTCAGTCAACTGGTGGAATACATTACATCAACCTGGGAGCATTAGCCGATCTGGTACATCAATACATGTTCCTATGCCCATTCCAATCTTGTCTAACTTTGCTAACTTCCCCCTCTCAACCCGTATCTTGTTTGTTCTGGAAACACGTCTTCCTATTCTATCTTTTCCCGAATCTCCTTTAAGGGATGAAATAGAAGCTCGAGAAGGAATAGCAAAACCTAGTTTACTCCCAGCTCAAACTGAACGCAAACTTATGGTTGACGCCGTAGAGAATATAAAGCCCATATGCGAAGTGGAAAAAGTACCTCTATATTTTGTGTAGACTGCTTTTTGAAAGTGAAATAGAGACTTTCACTAAAGAGTGAGATTGAGGAGGTATTCACATAAGAAAGTGGCAGTAGTGCTTTCCTATATAAGAGAAAGGCTGCTCTTACCTGGGTCTGCCTAAGCACCGGCTTTGGAGAGGTCTTTCTTTGTCTCTTTTCTGGACGGCTTACCTAAGCTTGGCACAGATGTTCGTACAATCCAATCTGTCTTTCTCTTCAAAGACAAAAGATGAATAGCTTTCCTTTCTTACTGTATTGCCTTATCCTTGATTCGGCATTACCAGCCTTAGGAATCGATCTAGATGCACCATTTCCGGTATTATAAAATAAGAAGTAATTCCTCTTTGCGTAGATGAAAAAAGGTTGGGCTACTTCCTCAATCAATGCCCGAGAGCTGCTCGAAGCAAAAACCTTATCCTAAAGTAAAGTGGCAGTAGTCTAGGCGGACACCTTTTCTTTTGCCTTACCCGCTACGCCCCTTTCTAAGTAGCAGCTTAGGGTTTGACAAACCTTAATTCAAAAGCTGGAAACTCATATGCTAGTACACTTGCCCCATCTCCATGAAAGTCTTAGCCAGTGCTTCTTTCCGCCTTCCAACTGAATAGATTCTCTCTATCTCTATTTCACTTTCAGGGGTGAGTATTAAAACGCCATAGGAAAAGAAAGGGGTTAGCTCTAGCTCGCTGGTAGTACTGATACAATCAATATGTACACACATATTAGGAAACTAAAAAGCAGAAAGATCCTTTCAAATCTAAAAGGGGGGTTGGATACTCACACTCGGGAACTTTTCCCAATCTCTCTTCAAACTTACCTTTTAATTAAGGTTAGAACCTTCCTAAAATTCAGGAGTTTCCAGCTATGCCGCACTCTCAAATCCACTCAAAAAAGCATAGCGAGAGATAGCAGCTTCTGATTCCGGAGATTTCTATCTAGGTTCTAGTTAAACTCCCTGGTTATAGGGGCTTCTAATAGTACTGGAAAAGAAAAGGAGTCTTGTATATCGTATCCTAGTACAGGAAAGAAAGATGTTATAAAACAGTCAAGATTATATGTTAGTACTCCAGGTACTCTCTTATTCGAGACGAGAATAGGCCCAACTCGCCTGCATCGACAGCAAAGGAAACTGGCAGGGAAATAGATGCCCCATTTTTTCTCCAAGAAGATCAATGGCAACTGGCACTTAAACTAGATATCCCTAAGCCAGATACTCAGGGATGAAATGACTCTTATGATAGTTAGATGGCGAAGAGTTAGAACGTGGCTAATCCGCTTTCTCCCATTTCTCTCTACTCTATCTATGAGGGCTATGAAGGAATTCGTTCATAGAATGCGATTGCACTACTTTTTGAAACAACCGTACGGGATATACTCGGCCGAGGAGATTGTACCAAAGGAGACCCGTTTTACCGATCGTTTGATTGGGTGTGTCCTTAGTCGCTCCAGAGAAGCCATACCCTTAGGAAGCTTACCCAACTCATTTTTTTAACTCCCAAGAAAGGAAGACAACCCCATTAAATCGTGCATAATTGAAGAGGAAAGATTCTCTAAAAAGCCGGCGGTTTTTTTTTTCTCCTTATACAGATGACTCCCCCATTTATCGAATAGGCAGCTAGACTTTGCCCGCTAGTCTACCCTACTCATACTGTCACACCGGCTTGGTGAATCTCCTCGCTTGCTTGCTGTCTAAGCCAGCCACCGCTTTTTTACTTTACTTGACGCCTTCCCATCCGAGTGACATAAGCCTAACCCTGTCAACAGTCCTTCAACTTCAAGTGGGATAAGAACTCAACAGATTCAATATCATATGAGAAAATAGGCTGTACTACAATAAGCGCTTCGTTACGCTACGTTTTTCCCTAGGCTTGAACTGCTGTAGACAAGACCGAGAGTAAGACTAGTCAAGCATCTATTCTTATTCAAAGTGATTTCACTATCACTAATAGGCTAACAGTCTCGAACTTAACTTATAGAAGGAGCTACTTCCAAGCAGCTACGCGTCTTGGATGTCTTACCATCCCTACTCAAACGCTCTAACCCTATCGTTTTGTAAACTCCGCTCCCTATCTAACTAAGAGTCTATTCGAACCCTAGGACTGATCTTCCCGTTGGTTTTGCTACATCAGTACTTACAGCCGGGTGGCATAGCGAAATTCCTCACCGAGCAGCTCACTCTGAGATCTTTTGTCGAGTCTTGTGTGTGTGGATTCTTTTTTTTTGGTATATAAGAGTTAGTCAATACTTTTCTCTTTATATTAATATAACAGACTTTTGAGATCCGATTTGAGACTGGGACCTTAAAGAGCAGAAGGTCGTCTGTAAAGTCTCATCCCGTGCTGCCTGGGTACGAAAGAACTAGGTGTTGATTCCCCTGACCTGGCTATCTTTCCAGAAATGGTTGAATATGACTAAAAGGCTAGGCTTAAAAGCGCCTAAGACTACGACTCTTTCCTTCTAGCAGAAGGTTGGCACAACACAAAAGAAGATGATTCTAAGCCCTCGCTTATCGACAAGCTTAACCACGGAAAGCATTTGAACCAGACTGAAGCAGGGGCAAGCCGTATGCGGATGAAATCGCTGCAGAGTCGTTCGCAGCAAAAACTAAGACTACCCCAGAGGTAAGGGGGGTCGAGCACGTAGTACCTTGGTCGCCTGGGTTG
>NW_028197063.1:70000-74020 GCF_037176805.1 Vigna unguiculata | reverse complement strand
GGATTGGATCAAAAACATTTCTTGAATGAGTTATTGAACTCCAGGGATGAATCGAAAAAGCACTCTTTATTGGTTCTACCTCCTCTTTTTTATGAAGAGAATGAATCTTTTTATCGAAGGATCATAAAAAAATGGGTCCAGACCTCTTGCGGAAATAATGTGGAAGATCCAAAACCTAAAATAGTTGTATTTGCTAGCAACAACATAATGGAGGCAGTCAATCAATATAGATTGATCCGAAATCTGATTCAAATCCAATATAGCACCCATGGTTACATAAGAAATGTATTGAATCGATTCAATTGCAACTTCGAATATGGAATTCAAAGGTATCAAATAGGAAATGATACTCTGAATCATCGAACTAGAATGAAATACACGATCAACCAACATTTATCAAATTTGAAAAAGAGTCAGAAGAAGTGGTTCGATCCTCTTATTTTGATTTCTCGAACGGAGAGATCTATGAATTGGGATCCTAATGTATATAGATACAAATGGTCCAATGGGAGCAAGAATTTCCAGGAACATTTGGACTATTTCATTTCTGAGCAGAATAGCCGTTTTCAAGTAGTGTTCGATCGATTACATATTAATCAATATTCGATTGATTGGTCTGAGGTTATCGACAAAAAAGATTTGTCTAAGTCACTTTGTTTATTTTTGTCCAAGTTACTTCTTTTTTTGCCCAAGTTTCTTCTCTTTTTGTCTAACTCACTTCCTTCTTTTTTATTTGTGAGTTTTGGGGGTATCCCCATTCATAGGTCCGAGATCCACATCTATGAATTGAAAGGTCCGAATGATCCACTCTGTAATCAGTTATTAGAATCAATAGGTCTTCAAATCTTTCATTTGAAAAAAAGGAAACCCTTATTATTGGATGACCAAGATACTTCCCAAAAATCGAAATTCTTGATCAATGGAGGAACAATATCACCATTTTTGTTCAATAAGATACCAAAGTGGATGATTGACTCATTCCATACTAGAAAGAATCGCAGGAAATCTTTTGATAACACAGATTCCTATTTCTCAATGATATCCCACGATCCAGACAATTGGCTGAATCCCGTGAAACCATTTCATAGAAGTTCATTGATATACTATTTTTATAAAGCAAATCGACTTCGATTCTTGAATAATCAATATCACTTCTGCTTCTATTGTAACAAAAGATTCCCTTTTTATGTGGAAAAGGCCCGTATCAATAATTATGATTTTACGTATGGACAATTCCTCAAAATCTTGTTCATTCGCAACAAAATCTTTTCTTTTTGCGATGGTCAAAAAAAACATGCTTTTTTGAAGAGAGATACTATTTCACCAATCGAGTTACAGGTATCTAACATATTGATACCTAACGATTTTCCGCAAAGTGGCGACGAAGGGTATAACTTCTACAAATCTTTCCATTTTCCAATTCGATACGATCCATTCGTTCGTGGAGCTATTTACTCGATCGCAGACATTTCTGGAACACCTCTAACAGAGGGACAAATAGTCCATTTTGAAAAAACTTATTGTCAACCTCTTTCAGATATGAATATACCTGATTCAGAAGGGAAGAACTTGTATCAGTATCTCAATTTCAATTCAAACATGGGTTGGATTCACACTCCATGTTCTGAGAAATATTTACCATCCGAAAAAAGGAAAAAACGGAGTTCTTGTCTACAAAAATGCCTTGAGAAAGGTCAGATGTATAGAACCTTTCAACAAGATAGTGTTTTTTCAACTCTCTCAAAATGGAATCTATTCCAAACATATATACCATGGTTCCTTACCTCGACGGGGTACAAATATCTAAATTTCATATTTTTAGATACTTTTTCAGACCTATTGCCGATACTAAGTAGCAGCCAAAAATTTGTATCCATTTTTCATGATATTATGCATGGGTCAGATATATTATGGCGAATTCGTCAGATTCCATTGTGTCTTCCACAATGGAATCTGATAAGTGAGATTCCGGGTAATTGTTTCCATAATCTTCTTCTGTCCGAAGAAATGACTCATCGAAATAATGAGTTACTATTGATATCGACACATCTGAGATCGCTAAATGTTCAGGAGTTCTTCTATTCAATCCTTTTCCTTCTCCTTGTTGCTGGATATCTCGTTCGTACACATCTTCTCTTTGTTTCTCGAGTCTATAGTGAGTTACAGACAGAGTTCGAAAAGGTAAAATCTTTGATGATTCCATCATACATGATTGAGTTGCGAAAACTTCTGGATAGGTATCCTACATCTGAACTGAATTCTTTCTGGTTAAAGAATATCTTTCTAGTTGCTCTGGAACAATTAGGAGATTCTCTAGAAGAAATACGGAGTTTTGCTTTTGGTAGCAACATGCTATGGGGTGGTGGTCCCGCTTATGGGGTCAAATCCATACGTTCTAAGAATAAATATTGGAATCTCATCGATCTCATAAGTATTATACCAAATCCCATCAATCGAATCGCTTTTTCGAGAAATACGAGACATCTAAGTCATCCAAGTAAAGCAATCTATTCCTTGATAAGAAAAATAAAAAACGTGAATGGTGATTGGATTGATGATCAAATAGAATCCTGGGTCTCGAACACTGATTCGATTGATGATAAAGAAAAAGAATTCTTGGTTCAGTTTTCTACCTTAACAACAGAAAAAAGGATTGATCAAATTCTATTGAGTCTTACTCATAGTGATCTTTTATCAAAGAATAACTCTGGTTATCAAATAAGTGAACAACCGGGAGCAATTTACTTACGATACTTAGTTGACATTCAAAAAAAGTATCTAATGATTTATGAATTCAATACATCCTGTTTAGTAGAAAGACGTATATTCCTTGCTAATTATCAGACAATTACTTATTCACACACCTTGTGGGGGGCTAATAGTTTGCATTTCCCATCTCATGGAAAACCCTTTTCGCTCCGCTTAGCCCTACCTCCCCCTAGTAGGGGTATTTTAGTGATAGGTTCTATAGGAACTGGACGATCCTATTTGGTCAAATACCTAGCGACAAACTCCTATGTTCCTTTCATTACAGTATTTCTGAACAAGTTCCTGGATAACAAGCCTAAGGGTTTTCTTATTGATAATAGTGACTATATTGATGATAGTGACGATATTGATGATAGTGACGATATTGATGATAGTGACGATAGTGACGATATCGACCGTGACCTTGATATGGAGCTGGAGCTTCTAACTATGATGAATACGCTAACTATGGATATGATGCCAGAAATAGACCGATTTTATATCACCTTTCACTTCGAATTAGCAAAAGCAATGTCTCCTTGCATAATATGGATTCCTAACATTCATGATCTGGATGTGACTGAGTCGAATTACTTATCCCTCGGTCTTTTAGTGAACTATCTCTCCAGGGATTGTGAAAGATGTTCCACTAGAAATATTCTTGTTATTGCTTCGACTCATATTCCCCAAAAAGTAGATCCAGCTCTAATAGCTCCGAATAAATTCAATACATGCATTAAGATACGAAGGCTTCTTATTCCACAACAACGAAAACACTTTTTCACTCTTTCATATACTAGGGGATTTCACTTGGAAAAGAAAATGTCCCATACTAATGGATTCGGGTCCACGACGATGGGTTCAAATGTACGAGATCTTGTAGCACTTAACAATGAGGCCCTATCGATTAGTATTATACAAAAAAAATCCATCATAGACACTAATATAATTAGTTCTGTTCTTCATAGACAAACTTGGGATTTCCGATCTCAGGTAAGATCGGTTCAGGATCATGGGATCCTTTTCTATCAGATAGGAAGGGCTGTTTCACAAAATGTACTTCTAAGTAATTGCTCCATAGATCCTATATCTATCTATATGAAGAAGAAATCATGTGACGGGGGGGATTCTTATTTGTACAAATGGTACTTCGAACTTGGAACGAGTATGAAGAAATTAACGATACTTCTTTACCTTTTGAGTTGTTCTGCCGGATCGGTCGCTCAAGACCTTTGGTCTCTACCCGGACCTGATGAAAAAAATGGGATCACA
>NW_028197063.1:35000-52500 GCF_037176805.1 Vigna unguiculata | reverse complement strand
TTCTAAAAAAGGAAAAAAAAAAGATAAAGATATGTTACAAAAACCTCTTATAAATATTCTTTTCAATTATAAACGATGGAAGCGTCCATTTCGATATATAAAAAATAATGAATTTGAAAACATGGTAAAAAATGAAATTTCAGAATTTTTTTTTCATACATATCAACGTGATGGAAGAGAAAAAATATCTTTTACGTATCCACAAAATTTATCAAGTTTTGAAAAACTGATGGAAACAAAAATAGATTTCTTCACAAAAAAGAAAATTTCCTCTGATGATTTGTATAATGATTCGTACTATAGGAATGAAGAAAAAATAAACAAATTGAGCAATGAATTTATAAATCGCACAAAACTGATAGATAAGAAATTGATTTCTCTCGATATATTCGAAAATAGAATTCGATTTTGTGATGATGAAACTAAAAAAAAATATTTAACTAAAAGAAAAGATCCTTTGTTAAACGGACCCTTCCGTGGACAAATAAAAAACGGTTTTTCAACCTCAATCCAACATGAAAAAACTTACAAAAAAAATAACATTTTTATAAATAAAATTCAAGATATCTTTCTTTATAATAAGATTTCTAAAAAGAATAATAGTAATTCTCCAAAATTAGAGGAAAATAGAAAAACATTTGATAAAAAATTATTAGTAACTACATTTCTTTTTAATCTAATCAGTCAATTTTCATTAGTGTCAAGCTTAAATTCGCACGTACCTTATTTATTTACAGAACCTGAACAAGTAAAAATGAATTATAATTATGACGCAGAAAAAAAACAAATAATCAAAATATTATTTGATGCAATTACAACTGATTTGAACGAAAAAAGAAAAGTAAATCGAAAGAACACTAAGTCTATTAAAAGAAACGAAATCTGTAAAAAAGTACCTCGGTGGTCATACAAATTGATGGACGAATTAGAACAACTAGGTGGAAAAATTGAAGCAGATAATTCTCAAATTCGTTCTAGAAAAGGCAAACGTGTAGTCATTTTGACTAATAAAGATAAATTTTTTAAAAAATACAAGACTTATCGTGATCGTGGAGATACTGAAAATAATGAACAAAAAAACGAATTGGCTTTAAGACGTTATTCCCAACAATCGGATTTTCGAAGAGACATAATCAAAGGATCTATCCGTGCTCAAAGACGGAAAACAGTTACTTGGAAATTTTTTCAAAAAAGGGTGCATTCGCCGCTTTTTTTGGATAAAATTGAAAAATCAATATTCTTTTCTTTTCATAGTTTAAAATCAATGAAAAGATTTTTTATGTTAAATATTTGGATTCGTAAAAAGACAGAATTTCAAATTTTAGGTTCTATAGAGGAAAAAACAAAAAAAAGTCCGAAAAAAAAAGAGGAGGAAGCAAAAAAGGAAAATGCAGAAAGAAAACGTATAGAAATAGCAGAAGCCTGGGATAGCATTATATTTGCTCAAGTAATAAGAGGTGTTTTATTAATAACCCAATGCTTTATTAGGAAATATATTCTATTACCTTCATTTATAATAATTAAAAATACAATTCGTATACTATTTTTTCAAATTCCAGAATGGTCTGAAGATTATATGGATTGGAAGAGAGAAATATATATTAAATGCACGTATAACGGCGTTCAATTATCCGAAAGAGAGTTTCCGCAAAAATGGCTAACAGATGGGATTCAGATAAAAATATTATTTCCTTTTCGTCTAAAACCTTGGCATAAATCTAAAATACGATGTAATGAAAACAAAAAAAATTCAAAGAAAAAAAAGAACTTTTGTTTTTTAACAGTTTGGGGGATGGAAGTTGAATTGCCTTTTTCTAGTTCCACGAAAAATCCACTTTCCTTTTTCGACCCCATTTTAAAAGAACTAAAAAAAAAAAAGAAAAAATTTGAATTTTTCACTTTTCTAGTTCTAAAAGTTTTAAGTGAAAAATTCAAACTGTTTCTAAATATCGTAATAGAAAAAGCAAAAGGGATCATCCAAAGTATTCTTGAAATTATTAGAAAAAGTATAGTATTCCTCACGAAAAAAAAACAAGAATTTTTAAATTTAAAATATTTTTTTATTAAAAGGAAACCCCCAAAACTCGATGAATTGAGCGAAAACAAAAAATATTCAACAATTTGGAAGAATAATTCAATGATTTCTGAAGCAACCATTTCAATTCAATCGATAAAGTCGACAAATTTTTCATTGAAAAAAAAATCTATAAAGGATCTCAATACTAAGAGAAAAGTAGTTATTAAAAAAATAGAAAAAATGAAAAAAGAAGAAAAGAAAAGAGGACTTGGAATTCGCGAGACAAATATTCATTCGAAGAAAAAAATTTATGATAGTAAAAGGATAGAATTCGAAAAAAAAATTTTGCAGATATTCCAAAGAAGAAATATTAGCTTAACTAAAAAATCACATTCTTTTTTTCAATTTTTGATGAAAAAAATATACATAGATATCTTTCTATATATCATTTGTATTCCGAAAATCCAGCTACAACTTTTTCTTGAATCAACAAAAAAATTTTTAAATAAATGGCTTTACGATAATGAACCAAATACAGAAAGAAGTTATAAAACAAATCAAAGTATAATTCCCTTTCTTTTAAAATTACACAAATATTTTAATAATAAGAATAAGAATGCGAATTCACATAATTATTTTGATGTCTCCTTTTTGTCACAACCATATGTATTTTTAAATTTGTTACAAACCCGAATTATTAACATAAACATATATAAGTTAAGACTTCTTTTTCAATATAATAAAAATTTTTTTTTTCTGAAAAATGAAATAAAGGATTCTTTTTTTGGAGCACAAGGAATAGTTCATTCTAAAAGAAAACAAAATAACCTGCTCAATTCTGAACTAAATCAATGGACAAATTGGTTAAAGAATAATTATTATCAATATAACTTATCTAACAGTAGCTGGTCAAAATTAGTATCACAAAAATGGAGAAATAGAATCACTAAATGTGGTGTAACTCAAAATAAAAATTTAACCAAATGGGATTCATATGGAAAAAGCCCATTAATTCTTTACAAAGAACAACAAGGAATCCCATTAAAAAAAAAAATTAGAAAACAATATAAATACGATCTTTTATCCTATAATTTTATGAATTATGCAAATAAGAAAGACTCATATATTTATCGATATAGATCCCTATTTCAATCAAATAAAAACACAATGATTTCTTCTAATTACAATACATATAAAAAAGACTTATTTGATAGAATAAGTAATATTTTTATCAAGAATTATATAGCAGAAGATACTATTATTATAAATCCGGATAGAAAATATTTGGATTGGACGGGAATCAATAGAAAAATACTAAATCGTTCCATATGCAATCCGGAATTTTGGTTCTTTTCCAAATTTGTGATATTTTATAATACATTTAGGGGTAACTCGCAAATTATACCAATAAAATTACTTTATTTACATTCTCTTTTTTTACATTCTAAAGGAAATAAAAATGTTAGTGAAAAGAATATTACTAGAAAGAAAAAAAAAATAGATGTTTTTAGAACATCGAAAAAAAAACCCAAGAACAATATGGAGGCAGAACTTCAATTCTTAGTAAGAAATTTTTTGAATTTCCATTTAAACTGGAAAAATTTCTTAGGTCAAAAAATATTTAACAATGTAAAAGTATATTGTCTCCTTATTAGATTGACAAATTTAAGAAAAATTACTATAGCCTCTATTCAAAGAGGAGAACTAGGTCTAGATATTATGATGATTCAAAAACAGACGAATTTAACTCTTTCAGGCTTAAGGAAAAAGAAAAATAATAAATTTAGGAAAAAAGAACTATTTGTTATCGAACCAGTTCGCCTGTCTAGAAAAAATAATAAACAATTTTTTAAGTATAAAATGATGGGTTTTTCATTAATTCATAAGAATAAACGCAAAATTTATAAAAAATACTCAGAAAAAATTCATGTTAATAAGAAATTTTTTGATAAATACATTACAAGAACAAAAGATCAAAAGATAACAGAAAACAAAGAAAACGAGAAATTTAATTTACTTGTTCCTGAAAACATTTTATCTGCTAGACGTCGTAGAGAGTTGAGAATTAGAATTTGTTTAGATCCAAATAATATAAATAGTATGCATAGAAACACAATATTTTATAATGAAAATAAAGTCCAAAATTGTTTTAAAGTTTTGACTAAAAAAAGAAATGAGAAAGAGAAAAAAAAACTAATGAATTTCAAAATTTTTCTTTGGCCAAAATATCGATTAGAAGATTTAGCTTGTATAAATCGTTATTGGTTTAATACCCATAATGGAAGCCGTTTCAGTATAGTAAGGATACATATGTATCCGCGTGTGAAAATTCGTTAATCTAATTTTGTTTTCTATTTAGCATATGTATCTATCTATAGATAGATACATAGGTTAAACAAATACACGTATTTTGGTATGGCATTGATTTTAATTCAATGATGTATACATAAAAAAAAAGCATTAACAAAATTATCTTTTTTTATCTAATGTAATGTATACAATTCTTTTTTATATATCAAACTAGTCTCCTTTATACTATATCTATTTAAATTCTCTATTTCAATTGGATTGATTTCAGTTATCAAAAAAATTAGATTTCGGATTTCTATCAAAAAATTAAAAATGAGTGTCATTCTAATTACTGATCAATAAAAATATCTATAAAAATCGAGGAGAAGGAAAAACTTTTATTTTTTTATGGTAAAAAAGTCATTTATACCTGTTATTTCACAAGAAAAAAAAGGAAAAAAACCGGGATTGGTTGAATTTCAAATATTCAAATTTACCAATAGAATACGAAGACTTACTTCACATTTTGAATTGCACCGAAAAGACTACTCATCCCAAACAGGTTTACGTAAAATTTTGGGAAAACGGCAAAGATTACTGTCTTATTTGTCAAAGAAAGATGGAATACGGTATAAAAAATTAATCAATCAGTTTAATATTCGGCAGTCACAAATTCGTTAAATTGAAGAGTAATTTTCAATTATTCGATTTATTAGATCTTGAATTTGGATGAACTTTTTTTTTAAGCGATTCATAAAAGAATAAATCGAGCAAAAACCTATGAATATCTCAACGAAAAGAAAGGACTTCATGATAGTCAATATGGGGCCTCACCACCCATCAATGCACGGTGTTCTTAGACTTATTGTTACTCTAGATGGTGAGGATGTTATTGATTGTGAACCGATATTGGGTTATTTACACAGAGGAATGGAAAAAATAGCGGAAAACCGAACAATTATACAATATCTGCCTTATGTAACACGTTGGGACTATTTAGCTACAATGTTCACAGAAGCAATAACTGTAAATGGACCAGAACAGTTGGGAAATATTCAAGTACCTAAAAGAGCCAGCTATATCCGAGTAATAATGTTGGAGTTAAGCCGTATAGCTTCTCACCTACTATGGCTAGGACCTTTTATGGCAGATATTGGTGCACAAACACCTTTTTTCTATATTTTCAGAGAAAGAGAATTAATATATGATCTATTTGAAGCTGCCACAGGTATGAGAATGATGCATAATTTTTTTCGTATCGGAGGGGTAGCGACTGATCTACCTTATGGTTGGATAGATAAATGTTATGATTTCTGCGATTATTTTTTAACAAGTATTGCTGAATATCAAAAACTTATTACGCGAAATCCTATTTTTTTAGAACGGGTTGAGGGCGTCGGTGTTGTTGATGTAAAAGAAGTTATTAATTGGGGTTTATCAGGACCGATGCTTCGGGCTTCCGGAATACAATGGGATCTACGTAAAGTGGATAATTATGAATGTTACGAAGAATTTCATTGGGAAGTTCAATGGCAAAAAGAAGGAGATTCATTAGCTCGTTATTTAGTTCGAATTGGTGAAATGATAGAATCCATAAAAATTATTCAACAGGCTTTGGAAGGACTTCCCGGCGGTCCATATGAAAATTTAGAAATCCGCTGCTTTGATAGAGAAAAAGAGCCAGAATGGAATGAGTTTGAGTATCGATTTATTAGTAAAAAATCGTCTCCGAGTTTTGAATTGCCAAAACA
The DNA here is from genome assembly GCF_037176805.1 of Vigna unguiculata. Classification (NCBI taxonomy): domain Eukaryota; kingdom Viridiplantae; phylum Streptophyta; class Magnoliopsida; order Fabales; family Fabaceae; genus Vigna; species Vigna unguiculata. Next base: position 46,443 of record NW_028197063.1, on the reverse strand, counting down.
AGAACTTTATGTAAGAGTTGAAGCCCCCAAGGGAGAATTAGGGATTTTTCTAATAGGGGATCAAAATGGTTTTCCTTGGAGATGGAAAATTCATCCGCCCGGTTTTATAAATTTGCAAATTCTTCCTCAATTAGTTAAAAGAATGAAATTGGCCGATATTATGACAATACTAGGTAGCATAGATATTATTATGGGAGAAGTTGATCGTTGAAATGATAATTGATTTAACAGAAATACAAGATATACATTTTTTTTTCAGATTGCAATTTTTGAAAGAGATATATGGAATTCTTTGGGTATTTGTGCCTATTTTTATTTTGATATTAGGAATTACTATAAGTGTACTAGCAATTGTATGGTTAGAAAGAGAAATATCTGCAGGGATACAACAGCGTATTGGACCTGAATACACCGGTCCTTTTGGAGTTCTTCAAGCTCTAGCAGACGGAACAAAATTACTTTTTAAAGAGAATCTTATTCCATCTAGAGGAGATATTCGTTTATTTAGTTTCGGCCCATCTATCTCAGTCATATCCATTATAATAAGCTATTCAGTAATTCCTTTTGGCTATAACTTTGTTTTATCTGATCTGAATATTGGTGTTTTTTTATGGATTGCTATTTCGAGTATTGCCCCCATTGGACTTCTTATGTCAGGATATGGGTCAAATAATAAATATTCCTTTTTGGGTGGTCTACGAGCAGCTGCTCAATCAATTAGTTATGAAATACCATTAACTCTATGTGTGTTATCGATATCTCTATGTGTGCTTCGTTGAGACATAAATTTTTTGATACTATTTCTTATAAGCCTCTCCTTATATTTAAAGTACAAAAAGAATCTATAAAGAATATATATATATTCTTTTCGCATTTGGATTGAATAATTGAATCAGATAGTTATATGAGTGCAATAAAACAGCTTTTTTTGAATATAATTTATAGAATACTCTATTACTTATAGAGAAAGTATGATGATTTCAAATTGCAGTAAAAATATTGAGTCTAATTTTCTATGTATAAGAATAAGGTGAAAAAATCAATGAAATTCTAGAATTAGATTCTATATATTATATTCTATGTATAGAAGTGGTTGTTTTTCCCAAGATTTGTTGATTAGTAATCCTGTCTTGAAGCGGACGCAAAAGACCAACCTTTTTCAAATTTTCAATATCATTTGTATGAATTAGCATACATATATTAACAAAATTAAAAAAAGGCATTAATATAATAAAAAAAATTAATGGATGGCTAGAAACACCAAAATACACAAAAGATTAGTAACGTATATTTCTTTTTTAAATTATCCAATTTATGTATAATATAAAAAGAATACTAATGGGGACTTGAAGTTGGTAGAAAAAATAAGGCAGTACTCCCCCCAATTCCGATCTAGAGTATACTTCCATCCATTGATTGAATAAATAACTATCAGGAACGAAATAATCCTTTAATTTTTTGAAGTCCCCTTTTGCTTGCACAAAAAGGAATAAGATAAGAGGTAAAAGTGATCTCCTTTTTCTTTTTTGTCTTATATACTCCATATTTATGGAGATAATCATAATTTAAAAAAAGAACATCTAATTATTTTTCGGAATCGAAAATGATGTGGGAGTTCTTGATAATTTTAAAAGAGTATTTTATGCAAAAATGAAATTAAGTTATTACTCAACAAATTTAATTTTGAATTTTTTAAAGGATGAGATCAATTCAGAAGTACCTTTTGTATTTTTTATTTATCTAAAGAAATTCAATAAATGTGCAAATGTTTTTATTTTTTAAATAAGTGTGTATTCATTTAAAAATTTTTTTTAGAACAGACAGAATTCCATGGGTCTAATTCAGAACCGTCCGAGAAAATAGAATCTTATCTATCTTAGGGATATATCAAGGGAGAAATAATTGGCCGGGTTCTTATATTTTTTTAAGGCTTTAAAGGAGCCGTATGAGATGAAAATCTCATGTACGGTTCTGTAATAGAGATGGTAACAGTAATGTCATCACCGACTAGGATTATCTAACAGTTTAAGTACAGTTGATATAGTTGATGCACAATCCAAATATGGTTTTTGGGGATGGAATTTGTGGCGGCAACCTATGGGTTTCCTCGTTTTTCTAATCTCTTCCCTAGCAGAATGTGAAAGATTACCTTTTGATTTACCAGAAGCGGAAGAAGAACTAATAGCGGGTTATCAAACCGAATATTCCGGTATCAAATTTGGTTTATTTTATGTTGCTTCCTATTTAAACCTATTCGTTTCTTCCTTATTTGTAACAGTTCTTTATTTTGGTGGTTCAAATTTCTCTATTCCGTACATCTTCGTTTCTAATTTTTTTCAAATAAATAAAACATACGGAGTTTTTGTAACGATAATTGGTATCTTTATTACACTAGTTAAAACTTATTTATTCATATTCGTTTCTATCACAACAAGATGGACTTTGCCTAGGCTACGAATAGATCAATTATTAAATCTTGGGTGGAAGTTTCTTTTACCCATTTCTCTTGGTAATCTATTATTAACAACGTCGTCTCAACTGTTTTCACTGTAAAAAAAATGTGGACCTTCTATATTCAAAATTCAGAACTTGTTTTAAACAAGAGAAAGAAAAAAAATATTCAGAGCTATTCACGATATGTTCCTTATGGTAACTGAATTCATAAATTATAGTGAACAAATAATACGAGCTGCTAGATATATTGGTCAAGGTCTCATGATTACCTTATCTCATGCAAATAGGTTACCCGTAACTATTCAATATCCTTATGAAAAAATAATCTCATCAGAACGTTTTCGCGGTCGAATACATTTTGAATTTGATAAATGCATTGCTTGTGAAGTATGTGTTCGTGTCTGTCCTATAGATCTACCCATTGTTGATTGGAAACTAGAAACTGATATTCGAAAAAAACGGTTGCTTAATTACAGTATTGATTTTGGAATCTGTATATTTTGTGGTAACTGTATTGAGTATTGTCCAACAAATTGTTTATCAATGACCGAAGAATATGAACTTTCAACTTATGATCGCCACGAATTGAATTATAATCTAATTGCTTTGGGTCGTTTACCAGTATCAGTAATTGATGATTATACAATTCGAACAATTCAAATAAAATGATTTCAAAATTCTTCACAAAAATAATTGAATTTCTCTATATATAGAATAAAAAAAAAGATATTCTATTTTTTTGAAATGACTCTTTGGCATAAAGAAAAGAATGAAATTCCATTGATTCTATAACAACTGTACCTAATAACAATTCACATATCTTATCTTAGGATTTGGTGAATTTCTATGCACAGATAATTTTCGTATTTAACAAGTTTTTTCCTGGTCATATCAATAAGGTCATGAAATTTCTATTTATCTTTTATTTTACATATAATGGATTTGTCCGAATCGCTACATGATTTTATTTTAATCTTTCTTGGATCAGGTCTCATATTAGGAAGTCTAGGAGTAGTATTCTTTACGAATCCGATTTTTTCTGCTTTTTCATTGGGACTAGTTCTTGTTTGTGTATCTTTATTCTATATTTTATCAAACTCCCATTTCGTAGCTGCCTCACAGCTACTTATTTACGTGGGCGCTATAAATGTTTTAATAATATTTGCTGTGATGTTTATGAATGGTTCGGACTATTACCAAAATTTTCGTGTTTGGACCGTTGGGGATGGAATTACTTTGATGGTTTGTACCAGTATCTTTCTTTCACAAATAACTACTATTCTAGAGACATCATGGCACGGAATTATTTGGACGACAAGACCCAATCAGATTTTAGAGCAAGATTTGATAAGTACTAGTCAACAAATTGGAATTCATTTATCAACAGATTTTTTTCTTCCATTTGAACTAATTTCAATAATTCTTTTAGTTGCTTTAATAGGTGCAATTTTTGTGGCTCGCCAATAAGAAAGTTTTCGAACTAATAAAATAATATAAATTACATTTTGTTAGAATTTATTACATTTCTTTTTTGTTGAATTATATGTTAAGGAAAAAGAATATTTATGTATAAAGTATAAAATCTTTTTGCAAATACTTGATTTTGTTGTAGACTTATTATGTTAGGCAATAAAATCCGTTGAATTCATATTCATATCGAAATGAATAAAAATTGAAAAGGAGTTGGTCAATGATATTCGAGCATACACTTGTTTTGAGTGCTTATTTATTTTCTATAGGTATCTATGGATTGATCACGAGCCGAAATATGGTTAGAGCCCTTATGTGTCTTGAACTTATACTAAATGCAGTTAATATAAATCTCGTAACCTTTTCTGATTTTTTTGATAGGCGGCAACTAAAAGGAAATATTTTTTCAATTTTTGTTATAGCTGTTGCAGCCGCTGAAGCAGCTATCGGACCAGCTATTGTTTCCTCAATATATCGTAATAGAAAATCAACCCGTATCAATCAATCAAATTTGTTGAATAAATAGTATTATTCATAAAAAAAAGTCTAATTTTGAATAGTGTGTACTATATAATCCATTCAAATTAGCAGAAATGATATATCCTTTTTAATCATGTTTGCGTTTGCGAAAACAAAGATAAGAAATCAAAGTATCTTGGTTCTATTCTCTTATTAGTTATTAATCTATAAATATATTTTTAGTAGCAAAATTCTTATAAATCATTGATTCATCTGGTATATAATATAGATATATATATATAGATATATATATATCATATATAGATATATATAATTGGTTTACCAATTTACTAGATTGAAAATGTTGAATTTTTGATGTTCAAGGATTATGTTCCAATGTCACATTCAGTAAAGATTTATGATACATGTATAGGATGTACTCAATGTGTACGAGCCTGCCCAACAGATGTATTAGAAATGATACCTTGGGACGGATGTAAAGCTAAACAAATTGCTTCTGCCCCAAGAACAGAGGACTGTGTTGGTTGTAAGAGGTGTGAATCCGCCTGTCCGACGGATTTCTTAAGTGTTAGAGTTTATTTATGGCATGAAACAACTCGAAGCATGGGTCTAGCTTATTGATACGTTTCAAAAAGAACCGCATACAAGTACTTTTTTTTACTGGCAAAAACCCGGGCTCAAAATAAAAAAATATTTTGAGCCCGGGTTTTTGTAGTCTAAGTATATCTTATTTTTATCACGAATTATTTTCCTTGGTTAACAACAGTTGTAGTTTTGCCAATAGTCGGAGGTTCTTTAATTGTCTTATTTCCCCATAAAGGAAATAAGACAATTAAATGGTATACTTATTGTATATGTTTCATAGATCTCCTTCTAATAACCTATGTATTTTGTTATCATTTCGAATTAGATGATCCACTAATCCAATTGACAGAAAATTATAAATGGATCCATTTTTTTGACTTTTACTGGAGATTCGGAATAGATGGACTCTCTCTAGGACCCCTTTTATTAACGGGATTTATCACTACGTTAGCTACGTTATCAGCTCAACCGGTTACTCGAGAATCTAAATTATTCTATTTTCTAATGTTAGCAATGTATAGTGGTCAACTAGGAACATTTTCTTCTCAAGACATTTTACTTTTTTTCATCATGTGGGAATTAGAATTAATTCCCGTTTATCTACTTTTATCTATGTGGGGTGGAAAAAAACGTTTGTATTCAGCTACAAAGTTTATTTTGTACACTGCGGGAAGTTCTGTTTTTTTATTACTGGGAATTCTGGGTATGGGTTTCTATAGTTCTAATGAACCAACATTAAATTTTGAATCATTAACTAATCAATCATATCCCGTGGCACTGGAAATAATCTTCTATATGGGATTTCTTATTGCTTTTGCTGTCAAATCACCAATTATACCCTTACATACATGGTTACCTGATACCCATGGAGAGGCGCATTACAGCACTTGTATGCTTTTAGCCGGAATATTATTAAAAATGGGAGCATATGGGTTGGTTCGAATTAATATGGAATTATTATCTCGCGCTCATTCTATATTTTGTCCCTGGTTAATGTTATTAGGTTCCATTCAAATAATCTATGCAGCTTCAACATCTCTTGGTCAACGCAATGTAAAAAAAAGAATAGCTTATTCCTCGGTCTCTCATATGGGTTTCTTAATTTTAGGAATTGGTTCTATAAGCGAGACAGGGCTGAATGGGGCTATTTTACAAATAATCTCTCACGGATTTATTGGTGCTGCCCTTTTTTTCTTGGCGGGAACTAGTTATGATAGACTACGTCTTCTTTATCTCGACGAAATGGGTGGAATGGCTATCCCAATGCCAAAAATATTCACGATTTTCACTACCTTATCGATGGCTTCTCTTGCATTACCGGGCATGAGCGGTTTTGTTGCAGAATTTATAGTATTATTGGGAATAATTACCAATCAAAAATATCTTTTCATCACAAAAATACTCATAACTTTTGTAACTGCAATTGGAATGATATTAACTCCTATTTATTTATTATCTATCTTACGTCAAATGTTTTATGGATACAAGCTTTTTAATAAACAAAATTCTTATTTTTTTGATTCGGGGCCACGAGAATTATTTATTTCAATTTCTATCCTTATACCCGTAATAAGTATTGGCATTTATCCAGATTTTATTTTTTCAATTTCGGCTGACAAGGTTGAAGCTATTCTCTCTCATTTTTTATAGATAGTTTTTGGGAATAAATGAAAAAGAAAAAATAGAAATCAATCCGATGCACAATAAAAAAAAATGGATTTCTTTTTGTATTTTCTTAATTACATAAAAATGAAATTGAATTCTAATTGAATATTTTTGTTGTTTGTGAGAACCCCTTGAATCAATATTACATTACTTGATTCAATGGGGTCTTAATCATTTTATTGGGAGTTTTTTTTCTTATTCTATAGAATGTTCCCAATATTTGTGAATTTTTTTAAATTAATTAGGTGTAAATGAACCATAACTATGTAGTCCTATTCCTAAAAGATTTATCCCTAAATAACATATCCAAATTATAAGAAAGCCTATGGAGGCCACTATTGAAGAATTTCTATATTCCAATTTTTTATTTTTTCTAGTATGTAAATAAATTGCGAAAATAGTCCAAGTAATAAAAGCCCAAGTTTCCTTTGGATCCCAATTCCAATATGATCCCCATGCCTCATTAGCCCATACTGCTCCAGATATATTACCTATTGTTAAAAAGATAAAACCTAGACTAATAGTACGGTAACCCCAACGATCCAATTGTTGAATAAATTGATATCTATAATAATTTCTATAAGACGAATAAAACGGAAAAGGAGTTTGTTGTAAAATATTCTTTTTATCATTCATATTCATATATTTGATTTCAGCAAAAGAAAAGGATTCATTAAAAAAAAACAAAGTCTTGCTTTTACCAAGAATTTGTATGAGTTCTTGAAATGTAATGACTAAAATAGCCACTGATATTAATGATCCACATAAAAGAGTTGTATAACCCAATATCATCATACTTACGTGCATCATTAACCAATGGGACTGTAAAGCAGGCACTAATTTTAAGGATTCATGCATTTCGGTTAAAAGACCCGAAGTAGCAAAGCCTTGGGTAAAAAGAATACTTGGTGTTATTATTGTATTGAAATAGTCATTTTTTTGTTTTTTGAAGCAAAGAACCATATAAAAGATAGAAAAAGTCCATGAAAGAAATATTAATGATTCATATAAATTACTAAATGGTAAATGGCCTGAAAAAATCCAACGAGTAACTAACAATCCTGTGATACAAAAAAAGGTTATTATCATGCCTTTTTTGAACAAATTGTATAATCCTATGATTTCATTGCCTAATAATAAGGTTATCAAATGAATTGAAATTAAAATAGATACGACCGAAAAGGATATATGAGTTAATATATGCTCTAAAGTGGAAAATACCATATAGAATGAAAAAATAGAAATACTTGGAATAGAAATAATAATTCTTTATAGGAACTTTTTTTTAGAAGATAAGATGCCGCTACTCGGACTCGAACCGAGATGCTCTAGCACTGCTTCCTAAGAGCAGCGTGTCTACCAATTTCACCATAGCGGCTGACTCGAAACCATAATAACCCAATTTTAGTCAATTGTCGAGATTCAAAGAATCAATTAAAACACAATATTTGTTTACTAAACATTCAATAAAATAATTTTAAAGAATTCTATTAGAATCTATTAAATATAGAATGTAAATATCATAATATAGAATGTAAATATCCTAAATTCATAACTGAATCTTATATTCTATATCAATTTTATATTCATATTTTTGTATTTAAAAAAGAGTCGTTGAATCCAGTTAATTGAAATTATTCTAACGTTTATATTTGTTACAGAAAAAGCTTTTTGAATTCCCCGTAAAAATAGATTGCCCTAATGAAAAAGCTTTTAATGCTGTAAAATATCCCTTCTTTTTCCATAAAGTGTTCCGAATAAGTTTTTTTGATATAGACGTGCGCTTTTTTGGAACTGCCATAGAATTAGTATAGTTTTTTATTGTTATAGAATTTTATGTGAAAGACATTTTGCGGTAAATGAAAATTAAGTTTATCTCTAATTAGACATATATTTTATATATTTGAATTTCCATTTTTGTTTTTATTATATTTATAATAAGAATATAATACTTTTTAGAAAGTTTTCCCCAAATCGCTATTTCTTATTGTAATAAAAACTTAATTAGTTAAGTTAAATTTAATGAACTAAACCAATGTTCAAAAAATATTGTCCAAAGAGTCAGAATAATGAATAATCGATTATTCTATTTTATTAAATTCTATCTTTCTTTGTTATTAACCGAAACCATTCCTTTACTTTACAAAAAAGATAAAAGAAAAACCTAAGAAACCAAATTCATTAGAATCCTAATTTTTTTTCTTTATTGTATGGAATATACACATCAATATTCATGGATCATACCTTTTATTCCATTCCCAGTTCCGATGTTAATAGGAGTGGGACTTCTACTTTTTCCCACTGCAACGAAAAATATTCGCCGTATTTGGGCTTTTCCTAGTATCTTATTGTTAACTATAGTTATGATTTTTTCGCTTGATTTGTCTATTCATCAAATCAAGAATAGTTTGTTTTTTCAATATGTATGGTCTTGGACCATAAATAATGATATTTCTTTAGAGTTTGGGTACTTGATCGATTCACTTACTTCTATTATGTCAATATTAATTACTACGGTTGGCATTCTCGTTCTTATTTATAGTGATAATTATATGTCTCATGATCAAGGATATTTGAGATTTTTTGCTTATCTTACTCTTTTTAATATTTCAATGTTGGGATTAGTTACTAGTTCGAATTTGATACAAATTTATTTTTTTTGGGAATTAATTGGAATGTGTTCTTATTTATTAATAGGCTTTTGGTTCACCCGCCCTATTGCGGCAAATGCTTGTCAAAAAGCATTTGTAACGAATCGTGTAGGGGATTTTGGTTTATTATTGGGAATTTTAGGTCTTTATTGGATAACGGGTAGTTTGGAATTTCGGCATTTGTTTCAAATTATAAATAATTTGATTTCTAAAAATGAAATGAATATTTTTTTTTTTACTCTGTTTGCCCTCTTGCTATTTTGTGGCTCAGTTGCAAAATCTGCCCAATTTCCTCTTCATGTATGGCTACCCGATGCTATGGAGGGACCTACTCCAATTTCTGCCCTTATACATGCTGCTACTATGGTAGCCGCTGGAATTTTTCTTGTGGCTCGTCTTTTTCCTCTTTTCATAGTGCTACCCAAAATAATGAACGCAATAGCTTTTATAGGTATAATAACAGTAATATTAGGAGCTACTTTAGCTATTGCTCAAAAAGATATTAAGAAAAATTTGGCCTATTCTACAATGTCTCAATTGGGTTATATGATGTTAGCTTTGGGTATGGGATCTTATCGAGGTGCTTTATTTCATTTGATTACTCATGCTTATTCAAAAGCATTGTTGTTTTTAGGATCTGGATCCATTATTCATTCAATGGAAGCTCTTGTCGGATATTCTCCAGCTAAAAGTCAAAATATGGTTTTTATGGGCGGTTTAACAAAACATGTACCAATTACAAAAACTTTTTTTTTAGTGGGTACACTCTCTCTTTGCGGTATTCCACCCTTTGCCTGTTTTTGGTCTAAGGATGAGATTCTTAATGATAGTTGGTTGTATTCACCAATTTTTGCAATAATAGCTTGTTCTGCAGCAGGATTAACTGCATTTTATATGTTTCGAATTTATTTACTTGTTTTTGAGGGATATTTAAACGTTCATTTTTTGAATTTTAATGGAAAAAAAAATAGTTCATTCTATTCAATATCTTTATGGGGGAAGAAACAAGTAAAACTTAAAAGAAAAAACGAAAATTTTTTCTTAGTTTTACTAAAAATAAAAAAGAATGAAATAACTTCTTTTTTTATCCGGAAGAGATATCTACATCGCGTTAATCAAAATATTAAAAATATAAAACATCTTGTTTTTGGTATTATGCATTTTGGCACTAAAAAAACTGCTTGTTTATATCCTAATGAATCTAACAATACTATGCGATTTTCTATGCTTATTTTAGCGCTCTTTACTTTATTCGTTGGTGCAGTAGGAATTTCTTTCAGTCAAGACGGAATACATTTGGATATTTTATCAAAATTGTTAATTCCGTTTATAGATCTTTTACATAAAGATTCAGAAAATTTTATGAATTATTATGAATTTTTCACAAACGCAACTTTTTCTTTGAGTTTCACTTTTTGGGGAATATTTCTAGCGTCTTTTTTTTACAAATCGGTTTATTCCTATTTAAAAAATTTGAATTTATTAAATTTATTTGAAAAAAGTTTTCTTAAAAAAAATGTTGCCGATCATTTTCAAAATATCATATATAATTGGTCGTATAATCATGGTTATATAGATCTTTTTTATGAAAAATCTTTAATTGCTAGTATCAGAAGATTAGTGAAATTAAATTCTTTTTTTGATAAAAAAAGAATTGATGGAATTACGAATGGAATAGGTATTACAAGTTTTTTTCTAGGAGAAGCTATCAAATATGTGGGGGGGGGGCGAATAGCTTCGTATATATTATTGTATATTCTAGATATATTAATCTTTCTAGTAATTTTATTGTTACATCGAAACAAATAAATATTGATGAATCTCATGAATATGGAACTCGGTAAGAAAAGGGGATTTAAAAATTGAAAAAGAAGATTCTGAAAGAATCTTCTTTGAATACTAAAATTACGTATTGAATTTGGATTCTTGTATCCATAATTCAAAAAGTTTTTTTGACTATTGCCGAAGAACTGAAATAAAAGATAGGGTATAGCTATGACAGTTATTGTATGGGGTCTACCCAATGCTAAATGCAAAGGCGCATAATAGATAGACATGAACATTATGAGCTGTCCCGTAATAAACCCAGTTGTTGCTGCTATTTTCTTCTCGGTTCCTTCTTCCACAAGTCTAGCTCG
>NW_028197063.1:12500-17500 GCF_037176805.1 Vigna unguiculata | reverse complement strand
TTCACAATCCCTGGAGAGATAGTTCACTAAAAGACCGAGGGATAAGTAATTCGACTCAGTCACATCCAGATCATGAATGTTAGGAATCCATATTATGCAAGGAGACATTGCTTTTGCTAATTCGAGTGAAAGGTGATATAAAATCGGTCTATTTCTGGCATCATATCCATAGTTGCGTATTTCATCATAGTTAGAAGCTCCAGCTCCATATCAAGGTCACGGTCGATATCGTCACTATCGTCACTATCATCAATATCGTCACTATCATCAATATCGTCACTATCATCAATATAGTCACTATTATCAATAAGAAAAACCCTTAGGCTTGTTATCCAGGAACTTGTTCAGAAATACTGTAATGAAAGGAACATAGGAGTTTGTCGCTAGGTATTTGACCAAATAGGATCGTCCAGTTCCTATAGAACCTTCACTAAAATACCCCTACTAGGGGGAGGTAGGGCTAGCGGAGCGAAAAGGGTTTTCCATGAGATGGGAAAATGCAAACTATTAGCCCCCCACAAGGTGTGTGAATAAGTAATTGTCTGATAATTAGCAAGGAATATACGTCTTTCTACTAAACAGATGTATTGAATTCATAAATCATTAGATTACTTTTTTTGAATGTCAACTAAGTATCGTAAGTAAATTGCTCCCGGTTGTTCACTTATTTGATAACCAGAGTTTTCTTTGATAAAAGATCACTATGAGTAAGACTCAATAGAATTTGATCAATCCTTTTTTCTGTTGTTAAGGTAGAAAACTGAACCAAGAATTCTTTTTCTTTATCATCAATCGAATCAGTGTTCGAGACCCAGGATTCTATTTGATCATCAATCCAATCACCATTCACGTTTTTTATTTTTCTTATCAAGGAATAGATTGCTTTACTTGGATGACTTAGATGTCTCGTATTTCTCGAAAAAGCGATTCGATTGATGGGATTTGGTATAATACTTATGAGATCGATGAGATTCCCAATATTTATTCTTAGAACGTATGGATTTGACCCCATAAGCGGGACCACCACCCCATAGCATGTTGCTACCAAAAGCAAAACTTCCGTATTTCTTCTAGAGAATCTCCTAATTGTTCCAGAGCAACTAGAAAGATATTCTTTAACCAGAAAGAATTCAGTTCAGATGTAGGATACCTATCCAGAGTTTTCGCAACTCAATCATGTATGATGGAATCATCAAGATTTTACCTTTTCGAACTCTGTCTGTAACTCACTATAGACTCGAGAAACAAAGAGAAGATGTGTACGAACGAGATATCCAGCAACAAGGAGAAGGAAAAGGATTGAATAGAAGAACTCCTGAACATTTAGCGATCTCAGATGTGTCGATATCAATAGTAACTCATTATTTCGATGAGTCATTTCTTCGGACAGAAGAAGATTATGGAAACAATTACCCGGAATCTCACTTATCAGATTCCATTGTGGAAGACACAATGGAATCTGACGAATTCGCCATAATATATCTGACCCATGCATAATATCATGAAAAATGGATACAAATTTTTGGCTGCTACTTAGTATCAGGCAATAGGTCTGAAAAAGTATCTAAAAATATGAAATTTAGATATTTGTACCCCGTCGAGGTAAGGAACCATGGTATATATGTTTGGAATAGATTCCATTTTGAGAGTTGAAAAAACACTATCTTGTTGAAAGGTTCTATACATCTGACCTTTCTCAAGGCATTTTTGTAGACAAGAACTCCGTTTTTTCCTTTTTTCGGATGGTAAATATTTCTCAGAACATGGAGTGTGAATCCAACCCATGTTTGAATTGAAATTGAGATACTGATACAAGTCTTCCCTTCTGAATCAGGTATATTCATATCTGAAAGAGGTTGACAATAAGTTTTTTCAAATGGACTATTTGTCCCTCTGTTAGAGGTGTTCCAGAAATGTCTGCGATCGAGTAAATAGCTCCACGAACGAATGGATCGTATCGAATTGGAAAATGGAAAGATTTGTAGAAGTTATACCCTTCGTCGCCACTTTGCGGAAAATCGTTAGGTATCAATATGTTAGATACCTGTAACTCGATTGGTGAAATAGTATCTCTCTTCAAAAAAGCATGTTTTTTTTTGACCATCGCAAAAAGAAAAGATTTTGTTGCGAATGAACAAGATTTTGAGGAATTGTCCATACGTAAAATCATAATTTATTGATACGGGCCTTTTCCACATAAAAAGGGAATCTTTTGTTACAATAGAAGCAGAAGTGATATTGATTATTCAAGAATCGAAGTCGATTTGCTTTATAAAAATAGTATATCAATGAACTTCTATGAAATGGTTTCACGGGATTCAGCCAATTGTCTGGATCGTGGGATATCATTGAGAAATAGGAATCTGTGTTATCAAAAGATTTCCTGCGATTCTTTCTAGTATGAATGAGTCAATCATCCACTTTGGTATCTTATTGAACAAAAATGGTGATATTGTTCCTCCATTGATCAGAATTTCGATTTTTGGGAAGTATCTTGGTCATCTCCAATAATAAGGGTTTCCTTTTTTCAAATGAAAGATTTGAAGACCTATTGATTCTAATAACTGATTACAGAGTGGATCATTCGGACCTTTCAATTCATAGATGTGGATCTCGGACCTATGAATGGGATACCCCAAAACTCACAAATAAAAAAGAAGGAAGTGAGTTAGACAAAAAGAGAAGAAACTTGGGCAAAAAAAGAAGTAACTTGGACAAAAATAAACAAAGTGACTTAGACAAATCTTTTTTGTCGATAACCTCAGACCAATCAATCGAATATTGATTAATATGTAATCGATCGAACACTACTTGAAAACGGCTATTTGCTCAGAAATGAATAGTCCAAATGTTCCTGGAAATTCTTGCTCCCATTGGACCATTTGTATCTATATACATTAGGATCCCAATTCATAGATCTCTCCGTTCGAGAAATCAAAATAAGAGGATCGAACCACTTCTTCTGACTCTTTTTCAAATTTGATAAATGTTGGTTGATCGTGTATTTCATTCTAGTTCGATGATTCAGAGTATCATTTCCTATTTGATACCTTTGAATTCCATATTCGAAGTTGCAATTGAATCGATTCAATACATTTCTTATGTAACCATGGGTGCTATATTGGATTTGAATCAGATTTCGATCAATCTATATTGATTGACTGCCTCCATTATGTTGTTGCTAGCAAATACAACTATTTTAGGTTTTGGATCTTCCACATTATTTCCGCAAGAGGTCTTGGACCCATTTTTTTATGATCCTTCGATAAAAAGATTCATTCTCTTCATAAAAAAGAGGAGGTAGAACCAATAAAGAGTGCTTTTTCGATTCATCCCTGGAGTTCAATAACTCATTCAAGAAATGTTTTTGATCCAATCCGGAGGAATCCATAGAAAAATCAAATTCCTTATGATACACCAGATCCGGCTCGGTTATTGATAGAGTGAATAGATCTGCCATTTCTTGAAATATATCTTCTGATTCAAAATCGTGGTGTAACGTGTATCTCCCCCTGTTCCGGTCATGGAATAGATGAAATAAACCCCAAAATGGATTTTTGTTCAAGAATGAAATCTTATTGGAACTGTCCAGTTCACCCTTTGGAACCATATCACATCCTCGATAGGATGAAATAGAATGAATGAGACGGTATTTTTGTAAGTACATAATATCTTGAATAAATTCACTATTTCTTTCTTTTCCGATCGCCTGGAAAAAGCAAGATGTTTCTTTTGTTCTTTTTTCAAACAATTTCTGATCTCTAGTAGACCTATCAGTAGGATTCGAACCCAGATGAAGTTCTGACCATCTGTCAGAGAAAAAAGAACGAGTGGCTCTTGCAGGATTCCCAAAAAATTCTTCGATTTCTTCCGGAAGCCGATGATTATTCATCTGCTTCTCACGTTCCATGAATAGTCGCACATTGAGGAATATCCAGAAAGGATTTTAAGGAATCGCTCTGATTCTATCTCTGTTCGTTCCGTTTGAAGAAAGGAAGGATCCCAACAAAGAATCGATCTTTCTTTTAGTTGTTGAATCTCTCTTTGATTGATCAAATGTGTGATATTTCGAATCCTCATTCCTAATGGAATCGAAAGAATCCTTGGATTGATCAGAAGATCCTTTCAATTGGCTAGAATCCGTTACTTGAATGAAACTAGATCTCGTGGAATCATATTGAAGATTTGATGATACATTCCGTACCTTGCTAATAAAACCGATCCTTGTTTCCCAACCACACATTGTCTAACCAAATCCAATTCTCTCGTGACATGTTCCTCAAAAAATCCGATTCGTGCGGACTCTTCCCCCAACTAACGAAGAGATCTTGACGGAATTGCCACATATGAAATTGAGCACAATTTTGCAAAGAAATAGCCCGCTTGTTTCTCAAGAAGAGATGCGAAACATGCTCAATATCATTTGATTGAATAATTGACCCAGTCCCTTGTTGTTTGAAGAAACCCTCCACTTCCTTTGGTATTTTTTCACGAATAAGCAAACATGAGATAATAAATCCAGTCTTTCACTAAGATTTCGAATAGCTGTCCCGAATTCAAGTTGATTATGTTTCGCCTCTTTCTCGGGGAAAGACGATCAAAAAATTCCCAATCATGGTCCTTACGGATCGGATCATCCATTAAATACAAAAAGGAACTCCAGATATTGATATCTTTCTCTTTGAATGAGATCTCAATTCCAGCGATGGTTTCATTAGATATCTTACAACTAGAATCGCTCTTTTTTCCTATCCAGTTCCTCCACCACCGCGAATCCCAGTTAAATTCAGGCATGATATACTTTTTAGTTATTGGGAGAACCCGAGTACTCTCTTTCGGATCCAGGAAAGAACTCTCAGAGATCTTTTTTCCTTTTGGAAGATACAGGAGCGGAACAATCAACCTATTGATATTGGAAGACTCAGATGATTCTTCCAATGTATCATTTTTGGGTCCAATGGAATTCATAGGTATAGGAAGAAGCCTTGTCAAATAGGGAT
>NW_028197063.1:0-10000 GCF_037176805.1 Vigna unguiculata | reverse complement strand
TCTAAATGTTGGCTAGGAAACGTCCTATAGTAAGAGGAGTAGTTATGAACCCTGTAGACCATCCGCATGGGGGTGGTGAAGGGAGGGCCCCCATTGGTAGAAAAAAACCCGCAACTCCTTGGGGTTTTCCTGCACTTGGAAGAAGAAGTAGAAAAAGGAAGAATATAGTGATAATTTGATTCTTCGTCGTCGTACTATATAGTAGA
Source organism: Vigna unguiculata (assembly GCF_037176805.1). Taxonomy (NCBI): domain Eukaryota; kingdom Viridiplantae; phylum Streptophyta; class Magnoliopsida; order Fabales; family Fabaceae; genus Vigna; species Vigna unguiculata. The sequence continues at coordinate 9,794 of NW_028197063.1, read as the reverse complement.
GAAAATAGAAATTGTTTCTTCGTCTTTACAAGAAAAAGGAGTAATAACTGTGACGCGTTCACTAAAAAAAAATCCTTTTGTAGCGAATCATTTATTATTTATTAAGAAAAATAAAGAAGCTTAACACAAAAGCGGAAAAAGATATAATATTAACTTGGTCCAGAGCATCTACCATTATACCTACAATGATTGGCCATACCATTGCTATCCATAATGGAAAAGAACATTTACCTATTTATATAACAGATCGTATGGTAGGCCATAAATTAGGAGAATTTTCACCTACTCTAAACTTCCGAGGACATGCGAAAAATGATAATAGATCTCGTCGTTAACGTTAATTTGAACATCCATTTTTAAATAGTAATGCATAAAGAAATATTACAAAATTGAATTCTTAGTAAAATGAAGTTCAACTCATTTCTTTTAGAATTCATTAAATGAATTCAATAATTCATAATAATAATAAAATTCTTTTTTAATGAAGAATTCAATCAATTCAATATTTTATTGATTTGTCAAAATAGACTCTTATGATAAAGAAGAACCTCTATACAGAAGCCTTGTCTTTTGGTCAAATCAAAAAAAAAGGTTCATGTCTATTTTATTTACAACACACAGTACAAATAGTAATTGATGTGATTTGTACATAAATAAAACATTATGATACTTGAATTTCTATTTGAATTTTCTATTTGCTTTAGTTGAATATCTTCTTTTATTCGATTTTTTGAATTGTTTATTTTACAATAGTCGATGATAGTCACAATAGAAATTTCAACGAACTTAGTCAATGAGCTATAATGAGTTATAAAGATCTATCTATAGATAAAAAATACACAAATAAGAAATATCATTTTATGTAAGGAGTATGTTGATTATATAAAAAGTAAGAGGCAACAATTTTTTTCGTTTACCATGGGGAAGGACACTATCGCCAACATAATAACCTATATACGAAATGCTGACATGAATAAAAAAGGAATGGTTCAATTACCTTTTACTAACATTACAGAAAAAACTGTAAAAATACTTTTACGAGAGGGTTTTGTTGAAAACATCAGAAAACATAGAGAAAACGACAAATATTTTTTAGTTTTAACTCTACGGTATCGAAGAAATAGAAAAGAATCATATAAAAGTTTTTTCAATTTAAAACGAATAAGTACACCTGGTCTACGAATATATTACAATTATCAACAAATCCCTCGAATTTTAGGAGGCATGGGGATTGTCATTCTTTCAACTTCTAGAGGTATAATGACAGATCGAGAGGCTCGATTAGAAAAAATCGGCGGCGAAGTTTTATGTTATATATGGTAATCTTTCTAATATCCGAATTCGATGAGAAACTTGTATCCATTTCATTTATGTAAAAAAAAAAAAGAGAGATAAAACGCAAGTTTCTAATAGAACTTCATCCCTCATAGATAGAAATATATCTATTTTTTTTAGATAGATATATTTATTGATGAATGTAAGAAGGGATTTCACTGGAATTGTAAAAAAAAGGGAAATTCACGAAGATTTAATTACTAAATGAATAACTTATCCATAAATTATTTGCCCGGGGTTTAAGGTTTATATACAATTAATGCAAATTGGATTTTTATTTCTATTCTAGAATATGTTTCCAATACTTTTTCTGGACATACGATAAGAAAATAAAAAAGAGAAGTCACTCAATTGAATTAGGATGTTTTTTAATCTCAACTTTATTTTCTATTTTATTGAGAAAGCCACTAATAGACGTTCAAATAGACGTTCAAAATGTAAGGAACCTTTATTTTCTTCCACAATTTTGGATTAACTAATTAAGGAATGTAAAATATGAAAATAAACGCCTCGGTTCGTAAAATTTGTGAAAAATGTCGATTGATTCGAAGACGAGGACGAATTATAGTAATTTGTTTCAATCCAAAACATAAACAAAGACAAGGATAATATTTGAACAAACAGAAGCTTTCTAAAAAAATAGACTAGATAAAAAAAGAGAGAAAATTATAAAATTATCTAGAATATATATTATTCTATGAAAATGAAAAATCCATTTTTTAAATATTATTGATATTTCAACTTTTAACTTTGATTTCAAAAATTGTATTTGATATTAATCAAAAGCAAATAAAAAGAATATAGAAAAAATCGAATATCAAATTCGAAAAGAATTGGAAAAGGATCCGTTTTTGACATGAAATGGATATCTCCATACCCTAGATCTATCTTATTTTTTTTTTTTTAATGAAATATTGTATTGAAATAATCGAATATGGCAAAATCTATACCTAAAAAAGGTTCACGTAAAAATGTACGTATTGGTTCGCGTAATTATACTCGTAAAATACCAAAGGGAATTATTCATGTTCAAGCTAGTTTCAACAATACTATTGTGACTATTACAGATGTACGAGGTCGGGTGATTTCTTGGTCCTCCGCGGGTACTTGTGGATTCAAGGGTACACGAAGGGGAACACCTTTTGCCGCTCAAACTGCAGCAGGAAATGCTATTCGAACAGTATCGGATCAAGGCATGCAACGAGCAGAAATCATGATAAAAGGGCCTGGCCTCGGAAGAGATGCAGCATTAAGAGCTATTCGTAGAAGTGGTATACTATTAAATTTTATACGAGATGTAACTCCTATGCCACATAATGGATGTAGGTCTCCTAAAAAAAGACGTGTATAAAACTAAAAATAAACATTAAAAATAGTTCAAGAGAAAAAAACAAGTCAAGAGTTTTATCAAAATAATTACTATGGTTCAAGAGAAATTAAGAGTCTCTACTCGGACACTACAATGGAAATGTGTTGAATCACGAATAGACAGTAAGCGTCTTTATTATGGACGCTTTATTCTGTCCCCACTTATGAAAGGTCAAGCCGATACAATAGGCATTGCAATCCGAAGAATTTTACTCGGAGAAATAGAGGGAACATGTATCACACGTGTAAAATCAGAGAAAATACCACATGAATATTCTACCATAATAGGTATTGAAGAATCAGTACATGAAATTTTCATGAATTTGAAAAAAATTGTATTGAAAAGTAATATGTATGGAACACAGGACGCATGGATTTCTTTCAAAGGTCCTGGATATATAACCGCTCAAGACATCATTTTACCACCCTCGGTGGAAATCGTTGATAATAGACAACATATAGCCAACGTAACAGAACCTGTTAATTTGTGTATTGAATTAAAAATTGAGAGAAATCGTGGGTATCGTATAAAAACATTAAAAAACTTTCAAGACGGAAGTTATGATATAGATGCTAGATTCATGCCTGTTCGAAATGTAAATTATAGTATTCATTCTTATGTCAATGGGAATGAAAAACAAGAAATACTTTTTCTGGAGATATGGACAAACGGAAGTTTAACTCCTAAGGAAGCCCTTTATGAAGCCTCCCAAAATTTGATTGATTTATTTCTTCCCTTTTTACACGCAGAAGAAGATAACTTTCATTTAGAAAAAAATCAAGACAAAGTGACTTTGCCCCTTTTTACTTTTCATGATATATTGGTTAAAGATAAACTAAGGAAAAATAAAAAAGAAATAGCATTGAAATCTATTTTTATTGACCAATTAGAATTACCTCCCAGGATCTATAATTGTCTCAAAAGATCCAATATTCATACATTATTAGAACTTTTGAATAACAGTCAAGAAGACCTTCTGAAATTTGAACATTTTCGCGTAGAAGATGGAAAATCTATATTGGACATTTTAAAAATACAAAAGTATTTTGCATAAAATTGAAATCTATTGACATAGGATTTTTTCAAATTGATTTTTTTTCTAAACTCAAAATGAAAGGTCAAAATATGTAATTTAAATATTTAGAACAAATCCTAATGGTCAGAATATATCTAAAAAGGAATAGATGTATCTAGGGATTAGTAGGTTCAGAAAGAATTCTCCCTAGATATACAATACAGATGTCATGATATTTTATTTCAAAATGAATTCAAAATGAAACCAATCTTATAATTTTAAAAAAGACCTAACGTTAGGGATTTCTCAATAGGTAATGTTGCTCCAATACCTAACCAAAGGGCAACTACAGTACCAATCAAAAAGATGGTAGTTGCTACTGGGCGGCGAAATGGATTTTGGAATTTATTAACATTCTCCAAAAAGGGTACTGTTAATAATCCCGTAGGTACCGAAACCATTAAAAGAACGCCCAATAACTTATTGGGCACTGTACGAAGTATTTGAAATACGGGAAAAAAATACCATTCAGGTAGTATTTCCAAAGGAGTTGCAAAAGGATCCGCAGGTTCCCCAATCATGGATGGTTCTAGAACCGCTAAGCCTACGTTACAGGCAATAGTACCTAGAATTACTACTGGAAAAATATATAAAAGATCGTTAGGCCATGCGGGTTCTCCATAATAATTATGACCCATTCCCTTAGCCAATTTAGCTCTTAATACAGGATCATTCAAGTCAGGTTTTTTTGTTATTGGGATAGGTGAATTCTTATAGATCCATCCTCCAAAAGAACCGGATATGATAATTTTTCATCATCCGGCTCGAGCACTAATCAAATTTTTCTTCAACTGTATCTATAGAATAAACTAGAAAAAAATGTATGTGTTATCCACACATATATGAAGATTCTAAATAATAAAAGAAACTTGATTCTATTCTCTTTTTCCAAAGTTACCATTTTTTATTGAAAAAAAAATTAAGTTCTTTTTAAGTAAATTTTAGTAAACGCTCAATACCCGAGTAGACTTTTCAAGTTGATAATGCTTTCTGGGTGATCTCAAACTTTGCAATTGTTATCCTATCAAAAAAAAATCTTGATACTTTTTATGTACAAAGAATTTACTTGTTACTAATATAACCTAACTTGCGTTGTTCTTTAGATCTACTTTGTTCACTCCAATAGTATCAGAAATCAAATCAATGCATAGGAAATGAATGCGTTGTCATACTATATAGAATTCAGACTATATCACATCACTTCTTTTACTGGATCTTATGGAGCCTGTTGATGCAGAATAAAATCGAGTCTGATCATAGAAAAGATTCTCTTCAAGTAAAACCAGCCTACCCTCTCTGTAAGAGCCTTGCTTGGTGGTTGGAAAAAAGACACATTTAATTGTAAATTATAATGTGGCAGATAAGATAAAGTCATATATCTGCGCGGCCAAATAAATAGTTCAAGTCACACACTCCCATAATCCATTTTTTTTGGAGAATTCCCTTCAACTATTTTTGTATGTAAAAAAAATTCAATTTTTGTTAAGTTGAAGAAAAATATCTAAATACATGTTTTATTTTGTTTTATAATCCATAATTGTAGCAATGAAAAAAAATCCTCCCCAAAATACAAAATGATAATGAAGTGATTACAAATATCTATGACCCATATTCACTATAAAGGACCAGAAATGCCTTGCTTACGTATCATTGAAAAGTGCATTAACATAAATACAGCAGTAAGAAGAGGTAATACAAAAGTATGCAAACTATAAAAACGAGTTAAGGTAGATTGGCCCACACTGGAACTTCCGCGTAATAATTCTACCAAAGACGATCCTATTACAGGAATAGCTTCGGGTACGCCTGTTACTATTTTTACTGCCCAATAACCAATTTGATCCCAAGGTAAGGAATAACCAGTTACACCAAAAGATGCAGTTAATACAGCCAAAACTACACCCGTAACCCAAGTTAATTCGCGAGGTTTTTTAAAACCACCTGTAAGATACACACGAAATACGTGTAGAATCATCATTAAGACCATCATACTTGCCGACCATCGATGAACTGATCGGATTAACCAACCAAAATTAGCTTCAGTCATTATATATTGAACAGAAGCAAAAGCTTCAGTAACGGTTGGGCGATAATAAAAAGTCATAGCAAATCCTGTTGCTACTTGGACTAAAAAACAAGTAAGTGTAATTCCCCCTAAACAATAAAATATGTTCACATGAGGCGGAACATATTTACTGGTTATATCATCGGCAATCGCCTGAATTTCAAGACGTTCTTCGAACCAATCATAAACTTTATTGAGATAGGTAACCCAAAGGAACCCCCCCAGAGAACCGTATATGCGAATTTCATCTCGTACGGCTCAAACAAAAATACCCAAATATTGATTGTAACAAAAACAGATATCCGTAATAGAAAGTTTGAAACTGCTTTATTTAATCCTATGATTCTAATTTTCTCTTACGATAAAAAAGAAATAAAAATCCGAAAGCTATTCTTTTTTGTTATAATGCCAAAATATCAAGTCGGCGCACCCGTCTTTATCGTGATCTTTTAAGGCCTCTTGAATATTCTTTACTTCTTTTTATTTGTATAATGTGAATTTACTGCTGTCTTCTTTATTCTTGAATTTTTATTATTGATAAGGATTCTCTTGTTAGGACCATATGAATGAATAAAAAAAACCTCAGATTCATACTAGAACCACGATGATTCAAAACAATTTTTAATCGAAGTCCAAAAATTCCCTGAGTAAGAATTGCTGGATCATCACTTCTTCAATGAATAGATAAAATATAATGAAAAAATTCAAGGAAAGGTTTGTCCTTTGCTCAAAATAAAGACAAACTGGAGAAGCTTGAAAGAATCAAAATTTTTCAATATATTTTTAGAACTCTTTGAAAAGGTTTTTAAATCCAGTTGCGAGGTCTAAATATTTAGTATGAATCATAGTATTAAGATTTTTAGAATCTATTTTCTATATTCCGTGCTCCAGATACTAGATTAAATATCTGACGGAATAAAACCATCTATATCAAGATGACAGACCCATTTTATGTTCTGTACTTTCAATAGGACCAATTAAAACAAGTCACACACTCATATTCCGGAAATACAGAAACAAAGAAATTCTACGATCAAACTACCACATCAACATGGAATAGACTAAGAAACAATAAGAAACCTAAAGGCTTCACTTTCTATAAACTAATTACTCGATTCTTGTGAATCTAATTGATAGAAATTCCGTCCAATAAAATGGACGAATTATAAATCTCCAAAATAATAGATAGAAATATCGCAAATAGAGCCATTGCAACACCCATCAAAGGAGTAGTTCCCCACCCCGGGGCTACTTTACCATATTCTGAATTTAAAGGTTTCAATAAATTCCCTACAACAGTTCGTCTTGGACCAGATCTAGAATTATCCTCAACGGTTTGCGTAGCCATAAATACTCTTTTTTATTCATTTAGATCTGTTGACTTTGTATACCATTCCGCTGTAAATATAAGGATCTTATCCTATAGATCTATTGTGATCTGGAAACTTTAGAATTAAAATAATGGAAACAGCAACTCTAATTGCCATCTCTATATCTGGTTTACTTGTAAGTTTTACTGGGTATGCCTTATATACTGCCTTTGGGCAACCCTCCCAACAACTAAGAGATCCATTTGAAGAACATGGGGACTAGTTGAAGTAATGCGCCCTCCCTATTGGGGGCTCATTACTTCAATTAAGATAATAAAAAATTATTTGACCTTTTTCGTCGGAACTTTAGGAGGTTCTCTAAAAAAAATCGCGAAAAAAATAATTCCTAAAGTTGAGACTAAGAGGAATGTATAAACCAAAGCTTCCATAAATTTAATCGTGGTTTACAATTATAGCTTTCATACCTGTTTCTTGGGGTGGGGCTCTTTTCGAAAAGAAAAAAAAGAATAAATGCAATGATTCCAATCAAGATTTATCTAGTTCTTTATATGAAATTCAAAATTATAAAAAAGTAGAAAAGAACAAAAGAATGTTATACTACCTGTCTTCTTGTAGTTGGATCTCCAAGTTTTTGGAATGCTCCAAATTCTACTTGAGCATCTAAATCTGGGTCGATACCAGCAAAAACATCTCTGAACAAAGTTCTAGAACCATGCCAAATGTGCCCGAAAAAGAATAGCAGAGCAAATGAAGCATGCCCAAAAGTAAACCAACCCCTTGGACTGCTACGAAAAACACCATCTGATTTCAAAGTAGCACGATCTAATTCAAAAATTTCCCCCAATTGAGCACGTCTAGCATATTTTTTCACAGTAGCGGGATCACTATAACTTACTCCATTAAGCTCACCACCATAGAACTCAACAGTTACACCTACTTGTTCGACACTATATTTCGATTCTGCTCTTCGAAAAGGAACATCGGCTCTAACAATTCCGTCCCCATCTACTAAAACAACTGGAAATGTTTCAAAAAAAGTAGGCATACGACGTACAAAAAGCTCATGTCCTTCTTTATCTCGAAAAATGGGATGTCCTAACCAACCGACGGCTATTCCATCTCCATTGTCCATTGAACCAGCTCTAAATAACCCCCCTTTTGCTGGATTATTTCCGATGTAATCATAAAAAGCTAATTTTTCAGGAATTTTAGACCAAGCTTCTGATAAATTTTGATTTTCGGCTAGCCCAGCACCAACTCTTCGATATATTTCTTGCTGGAAGTATCCCTGATCCCATTGATACCGAGTAGGACCAAATAATTCAATGGGGGTTGTTGCTGAACCATACCACATAGTTCCAGCAACGACAAAAGCTGCAAAAAAGACAGCAGCAATACTGCTAGAAAGGACAGTTTCAATATTTCCCATACGTAATCCTTTATACAGACGTTGGGGTGGACGCACACTAAGATGGAAAAGACCCGCTAATATGCCCAACGTTCCTGCCGCAATATGATGAGAAGCTATCCCCCCCGGAACAAAAGGATCAAAACCTTCCACACCCCACGCGGGATTTACGGATTGTATCCTTCCAGTTAGTCCATAAGGATCAGACACCCATATTCCGGGACCATACAATCCTGTTACATGAAATGCGCCAAAACCAAAACAAGCCACCCCTGCAAGAAATAAATGAATTCCAAAAATTTTTGGCAAATCCAAAGAAGGTTTTCCAGTACGTTCATCACAAAAGATTTCTAGATCCCAATAAACCCAATGCCAAATAGCCGCTAAAAAGCACAAGCCTGAAAACACTATATGTGCTCCGGCCACACCTTCGTAACTCCAAATACCCGGATTCGTTATAGCCCCTCCTGTGATATTCCAACCGCCCCACGAATTAGTTATTCCTAAACGAGTCATGAAAGGTATAACGAACATACCCTGTCTCCACATTGGATCAAGAACAGGATCAGAGGGATCAAAAACTGCTAATTCATATAGAGCCATCGAACCGGCCCAACCAGCAACTAGAGCTGTGTGCATTATATGAACAGAAAGCAAACGGCCCGGATCATTTAAAACAACAGTATGAACACGATACCAAGGTAAACCCATGAAAAAATACCCCTTCAACAAAAAATAGACACTATGTAACTTTATTGCACTGGAAAAAAATGAATATAGCCTTTCAGTAGATTCTCTTGGAAAATGGAACAATCATATTTGTCGAAATCAAAGAAACAGATTTATTCTATACCGGATAAGTAACAATACGCAATGGTGGGGAGACGAAAGGGGTTGACAACTTTCTCTATGACTATTTAAATAAGTAAATGCAGACATATTCGCTTATCACCCCAATGACCCATTTATAACAACTCGACTTTATTTAGTCTTCTTTTTTATAAAAAAAAGCAATATTAATATAAAATCAAGTAAATCTTTTTTAACACGATAAGCTAATTCTTACGTTTCCACACTAAAGTGAGATATATGACTTTATTATTTGTCCATTTTATGCCCATTGGTGTTCCAAGAGTACCCTTTCGAACCCCCGGGGATAAAGATGCATCTTGGGTTGATATATAGTGCGACTTGTCAGATATAGTAGGTTA